>NC_080176.1:64255775-64425775 GCF_950295315.1 Erinaceus europaeus
AAAGGCTGAAATGTATGATATATTACAATACTGGCCTGCCTGCTCTTCAAGTGTGTTTGAGTAGCCAGGCTATTCACTGTTCATTCCAAGTGAAAGGGATTTACAATTCTCGTCCCCTTAACATCATCAAGGCATATCAACAGTGGTTAAAAAAATGGGGGGTAGGGGGGGAGAAGCAGTGGCACACCTATTTAAGTGCACATATTAACATGCACAAGGACCCAGGTTCAAGTCCCTGGCCCCACCTGCAGGGGAAAGCTTCACAAGTGGTGAAGCAGTGCTGCTCGTGTCTCTCTCACTTTTTTAAATTTTTAAAAAATATTTATTTTTCCTTTTTGTTGCCCTTGTTGTTTTTTATTGTTGTAGTTATTATTGTTGTTGTTATTGATGTCATTGTTGTTAGACAGGACAAAGAGAAATGGAGAGGAGGGGAAGACAGAGAGGGGAAGAGAAAGACACCTGCAAACCTGCTTCACTGCTTGTGAAGCGACACCCCTGCAGGCAGGGAGCCGAGAGCTCAAACCGGGATCCTTACACTGGTCCTTGCACTTTGCGCCACGTGTGCTTAACCCACTGCGCCACCGCCCGACTCCCTCTCTCTCCCTTTCTATCCCCTTTCCTCTGAATTTCTCTGTTCTATCAAATTACATAAATAAAGTTTTTTAAAAGTATTTTTAAAATGTACTGCTTACTTAGGATATCTACAGAAATGCTGGTACCTGGTTATAACATAAATGTACCAAGGGCAGCACTGTTTTTAAAATTAAATCAGGAACACATGAAGCACCGCACATACTATGACAAATAAAATAATAAACAATACATGTCTTTTCCCTCCCACATTTGATCATATGTAACAGAAACCTAACCACTGTGGCTTAACCAAGCTAAATGTTCTCTTCCTGTAAGAAGAGATCCAAAGACAAAAGGTGTGTAGTTGGTAAAATAAGCCCACCATAATCCCATCAATGCCCCATGTTCCTGGGTCACAAGTGTGTATGGCAATGGTCATCTTAATTTTAAGATGGTCCAAGCACTTCCTCTGTATTCCATGGAGGAAGAGGGAAGAGTGAAGGACAAAATGCTGGAGGGACATGCTGTACAAGAGCATGACTTCTGACGACATATACTTAGCCCCAAATCCGTCACAGGGTCACATTCAGTTCAGGTGCCTGCACATCAGACTGGGGAAGACTGGGCACACATTATCAACCCACGCGATACTGGGAATCTGTTAGAATGGAAGGTGAAGAAGGATATAGGCATGCAAACAGATCTGTCGGTCACAGAATTCAACTCTCACGGGACACGCTCTCCTCGGTCCTTCCCAAAGTGGCACCCTGATTGTCTCACATCTACTTCCAGGTGGTGCATTGCCAGATCAAGTCGCAACATGGCATGGTGCTTCTCTCTTCTACATCTATCTTGCAATTCTAGATGCTGCACTTTGGCACAACAGAGGCAAGGTGCGAAGCTGCTCACAAGCAGCAGTCTTCCCCAGAGGGAACCCCAGGTAAAACAGCCCATTTCCAACAATATCTCCATGTAGGAGGCGGGCGGTGGCGCACCTGGTTAAGCACACATGTGGCCAATAGCACCTCCATGCTGATTAAGATTCGGTGAACCTCCAGGGATGCAGAGGCTACATAGGCTCCTGTGCTGAATATGGGCCTCAGATCAAATTGATGGGGCTTACTGTTAACAATATTTATATACTTTTCCCATATTTGGGAGCTACTCTCTTCCCTGATCCAGCTTTCTAGTCCTTTTTCCAACTATGACACCAACTCTCCAGACAATATCTTTGGTCGATCTGCATGTTAGCTGTTGGACTCAGGCAAAAATTAGCAAAGTCATGGGCCCCTTGGAATATACCTAAAATAGACCTACTAGGTTTTTCCAAAATGGAGACCCCAAGTCTCATCTGCAATATTCTTGCCTTTAGGTTCATGATTAGTCAACAATTTGTTCTGCTTTGTATATTAATGCTTTTTCAGCCACCAATTTGCAGAAGCTACCATGATGCCATCTTCCTTGGGCAGATGACCCCACCAATGTATCCTGGAGCCCTGCCTCCCCAGAGCCCTGCCCCACTAGGGAAAGAGGGAGACAGGCTGGGAGTATGGATCAACCTGTCAACACCCATGTTCAGCGGGGAAGCAATTACAGAAGCCAGAACGCCCACCTTCTGCACCCCACAATGATCCTGGGTCCATACTCCCAGAGGGATAAAGAATAGGAGAGCTTTTGGGGAGGGGGAAAGCCGGATGGGACAGGGAGTTCTGGTAGTAGGAATTGTGTGGAATTATACCCCTCTTAGCCTATGGTCTTGTCAATATTTCCATTTTATAAATTTAAAAAATTTTAAATAATAATAAAAAAAGATTCTGTGACCTTAAAATCTATTTCAACTAGGGTGATATCACTCCTCCCAAAGGGTGAAAAACTTCACAGATATGATTACTACCTATGGTACTGCAAGAGGCCATGGTACAGAAATGGGTAACCAGTGTACCTGAAGTATTCATTACTTCATTAAGGGAAGAGGAACAATTAAGAAAAAAAGTCTATAAAACCTCCTTGGAGAAATATAAGCCCTTGGGAGGGATGGGGGGATGAGGGAAGGATGAGGAACTGTTTAAACAATAACCAAGGTGGTTAGCTATCATTGGGTGGGGTCAGGGTGGCACTAAACTTTAGCAATGGGTGAGGTGTGGAACTACCCCTGTAATCTTATAAACTACTATTAAATTCGAATAAATCAACCACCTAATATTTTGACTGGCTTCAACTATAGTGACATATCCAATCATAGGAGTGTAAGTAAAAGAGGGTCAATTTTTTTCATATGAGAAGTCCAGAGAATGAAGAAGACGAGGGAGACTGACAGTGATGTCAAAGCAGAGTGTTCTAAGAGTCTCTCAGATACTGGTACCAAGATGGCCAACTCTATTTTTCTTTCTTTTTTTTTTTTTTTTGACCAGAGCCTTCTCAGCTCTGGCTTATGGTGGTATGGGGGATTCAGCCTCAGGTATGAGAGTCTTTTTGCATAACCAATATGCTATCTAGCTCGCCCACCGCCCTGCCCTGGACAGTACAATTCAATAAGACTTTCTACATATTCCCAATAGCACAAAAGAAAGTTGTCAAAATTAATTGGCTAGTTTAACTCGAGTTCCCTAAAAGAGCTTTACCCACAAGTTTCATTAAAGAATAAGTAAATAAATAAATCTTTATTTTTTAAAAGCTTGGAAATGGGGGCCAGATAGTGGCACACCTGGTTGAGTGCGCGTTACAATGCACAAGGACCTAGGTTTGAGCCCCCAGTCCCTACCTGCAGCTTTGCAAGTGGTGAAGCAGTGTTGCAAGTGTGCCTCTCTCCCTCTATCATCTCCTTCTCTCTTGATTTCTGACTATCTCTATCCAATAAATATAATACAAAGAAAATAATAAATAGGGAGTTGGGCGGTAGCACAACGGGTTAAGCGCATGTGGCGCAAAGCGCAAGGACCGGCTCAAGGATCCCGGTTCGAGCCCCCAGCTCCCCACCTGCAGGGGAGTCGCTTCACAGGCGGTGAAGCAGGTCTGCAGGTGTCTGTCTTTCTCTCCCCTTCTCTGTCTTCCCCTCCTCTCTCCATTTCTCTCTGTCCTATCCAACAACAATGACAACAATAACTACAACAATAAAACAACAAGGGCAACAAAAGGGAATAAATAAATAAAAATCTTTTTAAAAATAATAATAATAAATAAAAAATAAGTAAGTAAAAGCTTGAAAATGCAAATCTGAAGAAATGGAAATTATCCAAGTCCAGAAATCACATCAAGAAGGAAGATGGGGAGAACAAATCATGGGTGAGCAAGGAGCTGCACCTGTTACATGTGGCTCAATTCAGACTGCTTCTCGCTAAGGCTTACATACAGAGGTCTACAAGATACCTTATCACACAGATAGCCTTATCACAATTCTGTGCAGGCTATAAGATTCATATCACCAGAGTTCTAATGGACTGTTGGAAAAGTGATGACGTTCTAGTTTTTCTTTCTTTTTTTTACCCCCCACCGGGGTTATCACTGGGGCTTGCTGTCAGCATTATGAATCCACTGCTCTCGGTGGCCATTTTTTCTTTTTTCTTCTTCTTCTTTTCCATTTTATTTGACATAATGGACAGGAGGGAAGACAGAGAAAGATAGACACGTGCAGGCATGCTTTACTGCTTGTGGAGTGTCCCCACTGCAGAGGGGAAGCTGGGACTTAAACCCAGGCCCTTAAAAATTGTAATATGTGCACTTAACTGGGTGCATCACCACCTGACCCACCCATAATATATTTTTCTATGCAAAAATGTGTCATGATGTTTCTGACAGCCCAGTACTATTTTTCCCATTAACAACATAACATTCTCATTTTGATGTTGAAGTCGAAGTAATATAGGTAAGAGAGATATAATAACTTGGTGGGCATATAACCCTTAATGGTCATATGTATGAGGACCCAGAAACTTTCCAACATAATCAGTCACTGTTTTCAGTATACAATGAAGATAAAGTGATTCCTGGCGAAGCCATAACTTACAACAGTGGAATATCCGTGATTAACTGCATCAAACAGCAGAGCAATTCTTCTAAAAGATCTTCTGAGTCAGAACCTAGTAAGACACATTAAAAATTATATTAACAAAACATAACACTGAATGGCATTGCTTAGAAACTCAGCTTTCATTCCTACTAAGAACAATATTATAAACACAGACACTAATGTTAAACTGACTAAAATCCAAATCAAAAATGCATTAGGACCTATCATGATCTTTATCCAGTAAAATAAAGTTGAGCATCAGCTAATAAAAATTTAACTTTTAAAGCCTGACAGTATTGTATGACTCCTGTAGATAGCAGTTTTATAATGTATCATGCTTTCATTAAATAAAATCATATACTAAAGTCAAATATATAAAATACATTTAAAATTCTATCTGCTCTAGGGCCAGTTCACTCAGTATAGTGCTCATCTTACCATGTGTATGGCCCTGGATTTAAACCCCAGCACCACATGGTAGCACTATGACATCAGGGGAAGCTCTGAGAGTGGTGGAGCAGTGCTGTGGTGTGTGTGTGGTGTGGAGCAGTGTGTGTGTGTGTGTGTGTGTGTATGTGTATCTCATATGGTCACATGTGGAAGGCCCTGGCAACAACAAAAATCAGGTGCTTCTAGCTGCTGTCTGAATCAGGAATAGAGATCTGTAATCCCTCCTGCCAATAAATATTTAAACTATTTTTCAGTGGGGGTTAATGATTTACAGTTATTGACACATGGGTAAAATCTCTCATTTTACCATGATAGTGTCTGCAAACACTCTCATCCCCAAATACATCGTGGCTTTTCCAACAAGCCAAGGTGATGCCAGGACTGAACCCTGCAAGCGTCAACCCGGCTTTGACCTGGCACGTTATGATTGGGCCCTCCTCAATCGGTATCGAACAGGCCATGGCCGGTGCACCGCTATGTTCCATCGCTGGGGAGCCAGAGACGACCCGAACTGCCCCTGCGGCTACAGACAGACTATGACCCACATAGTCAACGACTGCCACCTCTCCAGATTCAAAGGAGGTCTCGAAACTTTACATCAGGCTCAACCTGATGCTGTTGACTGGCTACGGAAGAAGGGCAAACGCTAGAAGAAGAACCCAAGGCTTCATGCATGCAAGGTGTGCACTCTGTCAAGGAGAACCTTGTTGGCATGTAATAGACAATCAGTATATGCCTTGTGCACACTCATTCCTCAGTGTGCCTAAGAATATAGTGACCAGACACAATTATTCTTCATCTACATGACTGGTGCTGTAGAAACTAAGAAGCGAGCCACTTCACATAATTTCAAAGGTAAAATGACTTTACTAAGTCACAGAAAAGGCACAGGAGTGGGCTGCAAATCACTGTTCCAACAGGAATGCTTTTCTTTCTCAAGCCTTCCTAAAGCCTTCCAGTGAAATAGAACTGAAAGCCGACAGGTAAGCCCCCACACCTATGGGAATCTGATCTTTGACAAAGGTGCCCAGACTATTAAATGGGGAAAGGGGAGCCTATTCATTCAACAAATAGTATTGGAAAAATTGGGTTGAAACGTGCAGAAGAATGAAACTGAACCACTGTATTTCACCAAATATAAAAGTAAATTCCAAATGGGTCAAGGACTTGGATGTCAGATCAGAAACTATCAGATACTTAGAGGACCATGTTGGCAGAACTTCTTTCTATCTAAATTTTAAAGGCATCTTCAATGATACAAATCCAATTACAAAGAACACTAAATCAAAAATAAACCAGTCCTAGTGGGACTATATCAAATTTAAAAGCTTCTACACTGAAAAAGAAACCACCACCCAAACAAAGAGACCTCCCACAGAATAGGAGGAGATCTTTACATGCCATACATCAGATAATAGGCTAATAACCAAAATATATAAAGAGCTCACCAAACTCAGCAGCAAAAAAGCAAATGACCCTATCCAAAAATAGGGAAAGGATATGAACAGAAAATTCACTACAGAACAGATACAGAAGGCCAACAAACATATGAAAAAGTGCTCCAAGTCACTGACTGTCAGAGAAATGCAAATAAAGATAATGAGAGACCACTTCACTCTTGTAAGAATGTCATACATTGGGAGTCGGGCAGTAGTGCAGCGGGTTAAGCGCAGGTGGCGCAAAGCACAAGGACCAGCAGAAGGATCCCAGTTCGAGCCCCCAGCTCCCCACCTGCAGGGGAGTCGCTTCACAGGCGGGCGGTGAAGCAGGTCTGCAGGTGTCTGTCTTTCTCTTCCCCTCTCTGTCTTCCCTTCCTCTCTCCATTCCTCGCTGTCCTATCCAACAATGATGACATAACAATAATAACTACAACAATGAAACAAGGGCAACAAAAGGGAAAATAAATAAATAAATAAATATTTTTTTAAAAAAGAATGTCATACATTCAGCTCTCAGACAGCATATACAATGCTGCTGTGGACATCTGCAAATGGGAGAAACTCTCTGGGATACATACACCAAGAAAAGAATTATCGCAGGTCCTACCCTACACCCCAAATGTATTTTCCACCCATGAACTTCTTCCGACATGGTTTTTTCTTGTGTTCTTCTTAATGATTTAACACATATGACCCTCACTGGGTGTACCACCACCCAGCCCCCTATTTCTATTAGTGGTTTAATAATGTTCTATAAGATCATAAGACTACAAGGGTACAGTTGCACACTTTTTCTTTCATTCAAGATCTGAAGCCTCCCCCAACACATAAACTTTAAGGTTGTGCTTTGCAAGAATATTGATGTTTAAGAACCTATTTACTCAAGGATAATGGGTCCTAAAATCGGTGCAACCTAGAATGTTCCTAGCCATGACTACGGAACGTAACCTCAGAACTATAGGGACGCAGAGGTTACATAGGCTCCTGTGCTGACTATGGGCCCCAGATCAGATTCATGGGGTTTACAGTCAACAATATTTATACACCTTTCCCATATTTGGGAGCTACTCTGTTCCCTAATCCAGCTTTCTGGTCCTTTTTCCAACTGTGACACCATCCCCCCAGACAATAGCTTAGGTCACCTGCATACTGGATATCAGGTGCAGGCAAAAACTAGTTAGGTCACGGACCCCTTGGAATATACCTAAAATAAACCTACTAGCTCTTTCCAAAATGGAGACCCCAAATCTCCAACCATAATATCCTTGCCTTTAGGTTCATGATTAGTCAACAATTTGTTCTGCTTCCTATCTTAACTCTTATTCAGCCACCAGGTTCCAGATGCTACCATGATGCCAACTGGACTTCCCTGGGCAGATGACCCCACCAATGTGTCCTGCAGCCCTACCTCCCCAGATTCCTGTACCACTAGGGAAAAAGAGAGACCGGCTGGGAGTATGGATGGACCTGCCAACACCCATGTTCAGCAAGGAAGCAATTACAGAAGCCAGACCTTCTGCACCCCTTAATGTCCCTGGGTCCATGCTCCTAGAAGGATAAAGAATAGGAAAGCTATCAGGGAAGGGATGGGATATGGAGTTCTGGTGGCGGGAATGGTGTGAAATTGTACCCCTCTTATCCTATGGTCCTGTCAGTGTTTCCATTTTATAAATAAAAACAAACAAAAAGAATGTCATACATCAGAAAAAGGACCAGCAACAAATGCTGGAGAGGTTGTGGGGATAAAGTATCCCTCCTGCACTGCTGGTGGGAAGGTCATTTGGTCCAACCCCTGTGGAGAGCAGTCTGGTGAGCTCTCAGAAGTTATAAGTGGACCTGCCCTATGGCCCTGCAATTCCTCTCCTGGGGATATATCCTAAGGAGCCAAACACACCCATCCAAAAAAGATTTGTGTATACCTATGTTCATAGCAACACAATTTGTAATAGCCAAAACCTGGAAGTAACCCAGGTGTCCAACAACAGAGGAGTGGCTGAGCAAGTTGTGGTCTAGATACACAATGGAATACGACTCAGCTATTAAAATTGGTAAATTCACCTTTTTTACCCCATTTTGGATGGAACTGAGTCAGAAACAAAAGGATGAATATAGAATGATCTTACTCATAGTCAGAAGTTGAAAAACAAGATCAGAAAGGAAAACACTACGCAAACATGGACTGGAGCTGATGTATTGCACCAAAGTAAAAGACTCTGGGGTGGGGTTGGGGGTTTAGGTCCTGGAACATGAAGGCAGAGGAGGACCTAGTGGGGGTTGTATTGTTATGTGGAAATGTTATACATGTACAAACTATTGTATTTTACTGTTGACTGTAAACCATTAATCCTCCATTAAAGAAATTTTTAAAAATAAAGGAAAATAGAGGCAAAAACAAGCAAACAAAAAATGTTTGCTGGAATCTCATCCTATATGATGGGTGACCGACACAGATAATGAAATTTTTAAAAATCAGTCATTGCCTCTCAAGAATATTTTGGATTAAGTAAGTTGCCAGTTTAATAACATGCCCCTGGTTCAGCCCAGGAGGCAGCAGTTTTTAATTTAGAAGATGAAGAGAGCAGGGAGTCGGGCGGTAGCTCAGCAAGTTAAACACAAGTGGCACAATGCACAAGGACCAGCATATGGATCCTGGTTCGAACCCCGGCTCCCCACCTGCAGGGGAGTCACTTCACAGGCGGTGGAGCAGGTCTGCAAGTGTCTATCTTTCTCTCCCCCTCTCTGTCTTCCCCTCCTCTCTCCACTTCTCTCTTTCCTATCCAACAATGACATCAATAACTACAACAATAAAACAACAAGGGCAACAAAAGGGAATAAATTAATAAATATTTTTTAAAAAGATGATGAAGAGAGGAGACCAAGTGCCTGACACTTACCAATGAGACCTGGTTTTGTTTTTGTATTTTTCTTTCTTCTTTTTTTTTATTATCTTTATTTATTGGATAGAGATAGCAAGAAACCAAGAGGGAAGTGGGTGACAGAGTGGGAAAGCCAGAGAGACACCTGCAACACTGCTTCACCACTTGTGAAGCTTTTCCCCTGTAGGTGGGGAACAGGGGCTCGAACCTGGGTCTTTGTGCACTGCAACATGTGCATTCAATCAAGTGTGCCACCACCCGGCTCGTTTTTTGTATATTTCTTCCAGGGAAATAAACACAATTAAGGGGTAGGGGTGGGGGGGGTAAATAGTATAATGGCTATCATGCCTTAAACTCCAAAGTCCCAGGTTTAATCCCTTGTAAACCAGAGCTGATCAGTGCTATGGTTAAAAAAAAAGAAAAAGAAAGAAAAGAAATAAAACTACTTTTTAAATCCTCAAATGGCAACAGGGATACTCTGTAAGGTTCAATGTGTCATCCAATTCATAACCTTGGCCAAGTTTACAACTTGGTCAGTTAACTAACATAGTCTAAGCTTTGTTACCAATTTAGTACAATAAAAATGATGATTAAATAAATTTACACAGGGAGGCGGGGCTACAAGCAACAGCAGATCTCCTTCTCTCCTCTCCTCTCCTCTCCTCTCACGGATCAACTAGGAATACCAAAGGAAACCACCTGGGACCAAAACAACACAGGACTAGAACGACTACAGGAACCCACCAAATCACCAGTGAGTTCAAACACGTGTGGCTGGTGACAGAGAGGAGCCTAGGGAGAGATTAAGTGGCTGGTAACAGTCCAGCAGTTTATCAGTTGAGACACCACCTCCAGTCTGTTCCACCAACAAGGGGACAGCTGAAGGGAGGAGAGGACTCCCCAGAGACTCACCAAGTGCAACTCTGAGTCTCCATTGCTACGGCCCTCAGAATCTGGAGCAGCGGCAGGAAGGGACACCAGGGGACAGAGATCTAACCAGGAAACTCAGGAGAAGACATACACCTTGGTGGCATAGGGGAGGGGCTGTGAAAGTCTCTTTGCATAACCACTGGATTATCTCTGCCACACCCTGTTTTATCTCTTGGTCAGGAGTTAAGTGATTAAGCTAAGAAGCCTACTTATAGTTTAAAAGCCCTCAGGCTCCCATAGCATACAGGGAAGGAAAAAAAAAAAGAGGCTTTTAAACTGAGCTTCAACTCAGGGATTAAAATACTATTGAAACAACTGTGACACAAGTCAATCCAGACAATAGTGGTCACTAATTTGAAAAGTACTGAGAGAGGGAACTCATAACATAATATATAAAATGGATAAAAACAACAAGAAAAAATATTGGAGAAACCAACCAGGACAAGAGTCCAGCTAAAAGCCCCCCAAAGGGTGAAGCACAAAATAACGAGTTCAACATTCAAACACTAGCTAAGGAAATAATCACAGGAGTGAGTAAAGAGTTTGAAAGAATTGTAATCAGAAATACAGGAACAACAAATGAGACTCTGGAAGAAAACACTAATTATTTCAAGGTTATTAGAGAGCTGAAAGCTGAAATAGCTGAGCTAAGAAAACAACTAGTTGAACAAGCTAAAACAATAGCAGAACAGGGTAACAAAATAGATGAACTCCAGAAAACAGTAGAGGGCAGACAGAGTAGAATCAATGAGGCTGAAGACAGAATTAGCAAGATTGAGGATGAATTATAGACAACTAAAAAAGAAGTAAGAGATATCAAAAAGAGATTAAGAGATGCTAAAAACAACAACAGAGTCCTATGGGATAACTTCAAAAGAAACAATATACGCATTATTGGCTTACCAGAGGAAGAAAGAGAGGGAGAGGAAGAAAGCATTCTTCAGGGCATAATAGCTGAAAACTTCTCTAGTCTAGACAACATCAAAGACATAAAGATTCAAGAAGCCCAGAGGGTCCCAAACAGAATTAACCCAGACATAAAGACCAAGACATATCATACTTAGAATGGAAAGGAATAAGGATAAAGAAAGGATCCTGAAGGCTGAAAGAGAAAAACAAAGAGTCACCTACAGAGGAAAACCCATAAGATTAGCAGCAGACTTCTCCACACAAATGCTACAGGCCAAAGGGGAATGGCAAGATATCTATCGAGTGCTTAATGAGAAAGGCTTTCAGCCAAGGATACTATATCCTGCTAGACTGTCATTCAGACTAGATGGAGGCATCAAAACCTTCTCAGACAAGCAACAGTTGAAGGAATCAACTATCACCAAGCCTGCTCTGAAAGAAGTTCTGAAAGGTCTTCTATAAACAATCAGACCACCAGAAATAGGACATATATCAGAATACTCTAAAACTCTACAAGAATGGCGTTAAAATATCTTCAATCTTTGATATCAATAAATGTCAATGGCCTGAATTCACCTCTTAAAAGACACAGAGCAGGAAGATGGATCAGAAAACACAACCCAACAATATGCTGTCTACAGGAAACCCACCTAACTCAACAAGACAAACATAGACTTAAAGTAAAAGGATGGAAAACTATCATACAAGCCAATGGCCCACAAAAAAGGGCAGGAATGGCTATTCTCATATCTGACACGATAGACTTTAAAATAGGTAATATTAAAAAAGATAGGAATGGACACTACTTAATGCTCAGAGGATCAGTCAATCAAGAGGACTTAACAATTATTAACATCTATGCACCCAATGAGAAGCCATCTAAATATATCAAACGTCTACTGAAAGAGCTACAGCAATATATTAACAGCAACACAGTCATAGTAGGGGACTTCAACACCCCACTCTCTCAACTTGACAGATCATCCAGGCAGAAAATCAATAAAGACATAAGGGAGCTAAATGAAGAGATAGAGAAACTAGAACTATCGGACAATGTTAGAAATTCAGCATATCATGTGAGGCTTCTATGAACAACTATATGCCACCAAGCTAGAGAACCTGGAAGAAATGGACGATTTCCTAGATACTTACCAACTTCCAAAACTAAGTAAAGAGGAAGTGGATAACATGAACAGGCCCATCACAGCTAATGAAATTGAAACAGTTATCAAAAATCTCCCCAAAAATAAAAAGTCCTGGACCAGATGGTTTTACAAATGAATTCTACAAAACCTTAAAAGAAGAACTAATACCTCTACTTTTAAAAGTCTTCCAGAAGATTGAAAACACTGGAATACTCCCCTCCAGCTTCTATGAAGCCAACATCACTCTGATACCAAAAGCAGACAGGGACACAACCAAAAAAGAAAACTACAGACCAATATCTCTGATGAACACAGATGCGAAAATATTGAAAAAAATTCTAGCCAACTGGATACAGCAGTATATTAAAAAGATTGTTCATCATGACCAAGTGGGGTTTATCCCAGGCATGCAAGGTTGATTTAATATACGTAAATCAATCAATGTGATCCACCACATCAACAAAAGCAAGACCAAAAACCACATGGTCATATCAATAGATGCAGAGAAAGCCTTTGACAAAATACAACATCCCTTTATGATCAAAATACTACAAAAAATGGGAATAGATGGAAAATTCCTGAAGATAGTGGAGTCTATATATAGCAAACCTACAGCCAACATCATACTCAATGGTGAAAAACTGGAAGCATTTCCCCTCAGATCAGGTACTAGACAGGGCTGCCCACTATCACCATTACTATTCAACATAGTGTTGGAAGCTCTTGCCATAGCAATCAGGCAGGAGCAAGGAATTAAAGGCATACAGATTGGAAGAGAAGAAGTCAAACTCTCCCTATTTGCAGATAACATGATAGTATATACAGAATAACCTAAGGAATCCAGCAAGAAGCTTTTGGAAATCATCAGGCAATACAGTAAGGTGTCAGGCTACAAAATTAACATTCAAAAGTCAGTGGCATTCCTCTATGCAAACACTAAGAAGAAATTGAAATCCAGAAATAAATTCCTTTTACTATAGCAACAAAAACAATCAAATATTTAGGAATAAGAAGTGAAAGACTTGTATACTGAAAATTATGAGTCACTACTCAAAGAAATTGAAAAAGACACAAAGAAGTGGAAAGATATTCCATGTTCATGGGTTGGAAGAATTAACATCATCAAAATGAACAGACTACCCAGAGCCATCTACAAATTTAATGCTATCCCCATCAAGATCCCAAGCACATTTTTTAGGAGAATACAAAAAATGCTACAAATGTTTATCTGGAACCAGAAAAGACCTAGAATTGCCAAAACAATCTTGAGAAAAAAGAACAGAACTGGAGGCATCACACTCCCAGATCTCAAACTGTATTATAGGGCCATTGTCATCAAAACTGCTTGGTGCTGGAACATGAACAGACACACTGACCAGTGGAATAGAACTGAGATCCCAGAAGTGAGCCCCCACACCCATGGACATCTAATCTTTGACAAAGGGGCCCAGACTATTCAATGGGGAAAGCAGAGTCTCTTCAACAAATGGTGTTGGAAACAATGGGTTGAAACATGCAGAAGAATGAAACTGAATCACTGTATTTCACCAGATACAAAAGTAAATTCCAAGTGGATCAAGGACTTGGATGTTAGACCACAAACTATCAAATACTTAGAGGAAAATATTGGCAGAACTCTTTTCCGCATACATTTTAAAGACATCTTCAATGAATCGAATCCAATTACAAAGAAGACTAAGGCAAGTATAAACCTATGGGACTAGATCAAATTAAAAAGCTTCTTCACAGCAAAAGAAACCACTACCCAAACCAAGAGACCCTTCACAGAATGGGAGAAAATCTTTACATGCCATACATCAGACAAGAGTTTAATAACCAACATATATAAAGAGCTTGCCAAGTTCAACAAGACAACAAATAACCCCATCCAAAAATGGGGGGAGGACATGGACAGAATATATATACCACAGAATAGATCCAGAAGGCCGAGAAACACAAGAAAAAATGCTCCAAGTCTCTGATTGTCAGAGAAATGCAAATAAAGACAACAATGAGATACCACTTCACTCCTGTGAGAATGTCATACATTAGAAAAGGTAACAGCAGCAAATGCTGGAGAGGGTGTGGGGTCAAAGGAACCTCCTGCACTGCTGGTGGGAATGTCAATGGGTCCAACCTCTGTGGAGAACAGTCTGGAGAACTCTCACAAGGCTAGAAATGGACCTACCCTCTGATCCTGTAATTCCTCTCCTGGGGATATATCCTGAGGAAACCAACACACCCATCCAAAAAGATCTGTGGACACATATGTTCTTAGCAGCACAATTTGTAATAGCCAAAACCTGGAAGCAACCCAGGTGTCCAACAACAGATGAGTGGCTGAGCAAGTTGTGGTATATATACACAATGGAATACTACTCAGATATAAAAAATGGTGACTTCATTGTTTTCAGCTGATCTTGGATGGACCTTGAAAAATTCATGTTAACTGAAATAAGTCAGAAACAGAAGGATGAGTATGGGATGATCTCACTCTCAGGCAGAAGTTGAAAAACAAGATCAGAAGAAAAAAAAAAAAAAGTAGAACCTGAAATGGAATTGGCCTATCGCACCAAAGTAAAAGACTCTGGGGTAGGAGTGGGTGGGTGGGGAGAATACAGGTCCAAGAAGGATGACAGAGGACCTAGTGGGGGTTGTATTGTTATATGGGAAACTGGGGAATATTATGCATGTACAAACTATTGTATTTACAGTTGAATATAAAACATGAATTCCCCAATAAAGAAAAAAATAATAAATAATAATAAAAATAATAAATAAATAAATTTACACAAGTATAATGTTTATCATGTCACAATAAAGAGCTAACATACAGACGAGAACAAGCAATTTCCAGCTGAGATATCTGACAATTCCATTTACTTAAAAAAAAAAAAATCCTGCTAAGTACTATATACTTGTTTCTGGACTAATCTAGAAGCAAATAACTGCACAGCACATAAAGAATGCCAAGACTGGCCTGTTTAGGTTTGAAATTATTTCGTTTTGTTTTATTTTCTAAGCAGCAATTATATCACTCAGTCTTCAAACATGCCAGGTATCTTCCTAAGTTCCAATTAAAAAAATAAATAAATATAAACTCATCTGCCAAAAAATGATGGTAACACGCTCATGTATGTCTCACACGAAAGGGAATCTTAAAAGCTCTTGAATTTTACAGATCAAGGACAAAGTAAACTGAAGTTCTCTGAGCAAAGGACTTTGCAGAGATTCCATGTAGTTACTGTACACAAACTTTTACATCCAAGACCTTTTGTCTCTTAAAGAAATTTAAATCACCTCAGTAGCTCCACTCAAATATTTTATTATTACAAGTCTTTGTTTCTGATAAATGATATTAATAAATAACTTTTACTGAGATCTCTCTATTTTGAGGAGCACTATGCTAAACATCTCATTCTCTTCAGTACAAATATCATTATCATTTCATAACTATAGATACCAAGACTCAGAGACTTGTTTCTGTACATTAAGTAGCAAAACTCAAAATGAACTCATCACCATATAGACTCTCCAAAAAAGAAAACTTAAAAAATATATAGTGAGAAGATTGCGTAATGTTTATGAAAAAGACTCATGCCTGAGGCTCCTAGGTCCCAGATTCTACCACACGTCAGAACTGAGCAGTGCTCTGATAAAAAATAAAATAAAAAAGGGCTGAGGTGACAGCATAATGGATTTACAAATAGACTGTCATGCCTGAGGCATCAAAGGTCCCAGGTTCAATCCTCAGCACCACCATAAGTCAGGGCTGAGTAATAGTCTGATAAAATAATAATATAAAATAAGGGTGGAGGGTAAATAGCATAACGGTTATGCAAACAGACTGTTGTGCCTGAGACTCCAAAGTCTCAGGTTCCATCCCCCACACTACCATAAACCAGAGCTGAACAGTGCTCCAGTTAAATAATAGTGATAATATAAAATAACCCTTACAAAGTCACAAAAATTTCACTCAACTAACCCACATTTCACCCTAAACGCAAGTCCCTGGTAGTTAGTACTTTGAGCCAAGTTAGAGGAGAGCTCCGAGATCGCACACACGAGTTTACACATCAGTGCATTCACCATTCACCAACACGTACAGGAGGGCCATGAATTAATGTCCAATTTATAAATGCCCTCAGATAATGAACAGACACAGACTATTACCATGACTGCTGTGCAATAAATTCACTGAAATTCCACGTCTACATCTGGGGTTCTCCTAGTTTAAAACCATAATCCCCCTCTTCTTCGATGCCTATGAGCATCAATCAAGGGTAACAAAAGATAAAATAGAATAGGGGGAGAGAAAGAAAAGATGTGGGGTCCATTGCAGCTCTACTAGTCTATACCTGAAACTAAGCTGTGATTCCTGTCAGTTCTTTCTTTTCGGCACCCATTCAGTGCCATGTGCTAAGGCATCACTCTCTCATTTCAGCCATAGGAAAAGAACCAGAGAAGGATAAAGCACTGTCATAATTGCATGGCTTCCCTCAGTCCGAAGGGAAGAGGAATAAAAACAGCACTGGAGGAAAAGGAAAAAATAGCTATGACAGAAAATAAAACATTCAGGGGGTCAGGCAGTGGCATACTTGGCTAAGCGCTCACATTATAGTGCACAAGGGCCTGGGTTCAAGCCCCTGGTCCCCACCTGCAGGGAAAAAGCTTCATGAGTGGTGAAGCAGGGCTGCAGATGTCTCTGCCTCACTCCTTCTCTATCTCCCTCTCAATTTCTCTCTGTATTTACCCAATTAAAAAAAAAAAAAGCAGAAGGAAAGAAAGAAAACAGTAAAAAAAAAAAAAAAAACATGGGCCAGGTGGTGGCGCACCTGGTTAAGCACACACATTAGATAGTGCAGAAGGTCCTCGGTTTGAGCTCCTGGTCCCCACCTGCAGGAGGAAAGCTTCACTAGTGGTGAAACAGAGCTGCAGGTGTCTCTCTGTCTCTTTCCCTCTCTATCCCCCACCCCTTCTCAATTTCTCTCTGTCTCTATCCAATAATAAATGAATAAATAAATAAAAATATATAAAAAAGAAGAAAACATGAAGTGTGGGTAATTTCAATAAAGCTGCAGGCAGCTGTCGAAAGGAAAAGTAATTACTGTAGCTTTGGTAGGATTCAGTACTCAGGCAGGCAGTTTCTCACTGCTACCCAATACCATGTTTTTAAAACTCCATCAAGAATTAACAGAACTATGCCATTTGCACAACCAAGGTTTGCTCCCATACCCCACTGCCCTGAAGTTTCTGCCCCCCCCCACTGTGTGTGTGTGTGTGTGTGTGTGTGTGTGTGTGTGTGTGTATTCATATTCCTTTCTGGGGGGGAAAACCATTAAAAACAAAATACAGGGAAAGAGAGACAGGCTGGGAGTATGGATCGACCTGTCAACACCCATGTTCAGCAAGGAAGCAATTACAGAAGCCAGACCTTATACCTTCTGCACCCCATAAGGACCCTGGGTCCATGGTCCCAGAGGGTTAAAGAATAGGAGAGCTATCAGGGGAGACGATGGGATACAGAGTTCTGGTGGTGGGAACTGTGTGGAGTTGTACCCCTCTTATCCTATGGTTTTTGTCAGTGTTTCCTTTTTATAAATAAAATTTTTTTAAAAATTAATAAATAAATAATAACATAATACATAATTAACAGAGCTCTGCTTCAAAAGTGTGCCTGAAAAGTTTGGAACAACTTTTTGTTCCAGAACCATGTGAGGGCTCACCTGGTAGAGCTTATGCATTACTATGAGCAAGCACCTGGACTCAACCCCCCCAGTTTCCCCTGAAGGGAAGAAGCTTTACAAGCAGTGCCGAAGGTTATCTCTCCTCTGTCTATCTGTCTCCCCATCTATGTTTTTCACTCTCTACTAAAATAATAAATGAAGAATAACTGGTCACCAGGAACACAGGAGTCATGCAGGCACCAAGTCCCAGTGATAACCATGGTAACAAAAAATAAACAACAACAAAAAGTTTGGAACAAAACAAACTCCCTTAAAATGGAAGTCACATAGCTAGATCATATTTACTAGCAGCTTACATTCAGAAAGCCACACTGAAGTTTGTTATTTAAATAAACCAGAGCCAATGTTCTTTGCAAAGCTAATGTCAGAAGTATTCTAAGATGTTAAGTCACATTTAAATTTCAAATTAGCAAAATCAAATGTGCCTCTATATATCAATGTAAAATTAAAGGAAAACAAATGAATTTACTCTTCTCTAAAAACAGAATGGACCACCACAGCACTTGTACGCCTGTGTCCTACATTGTTCCAATAAAATCCGGCCTTACACTGCTTGTCTGCTAAATTGTGGACAAGAAACGTTTCTAATTACCTTCAAACACAGTACAGACTACCAGGTTCATTACTTAACCTGCCTATTAGTAGCATTTAATTGATTTTGTTTCACTGGTAACAAAGGAGAAAAGAGAAATATTGTAAAAAACATACCACCAATTATATGTCAGGAGCTACTAGAAGCACTTTAAGTTTCTGTAAAAATAGATTATAAGATTTATATGGAAAGTTGAACTATATCAACGTCTATATGTTTAGCAGCCTGAGCTTTTTCATTTCTTATTTATTAATTTGCTTGATAGGACAAAGAGAAATTGAGAGGGGAAGGGGAGATACAGAGGGACAGAGAAAGAGACACTTGCAGCACTATTCACAGCTAGTGAGGCTTCTTCTCTGCGGATGGAGACTGGGGACTTGAACCTGGGTCCTTAAACCTGGCTAAAGTGTGCACTCTACTGGGTACACAGCCACCCAGTCCCTGAGCTTTTTTGATTTAAGGTTCTATTTCTCAGCACCAAGGTCCTGCACATGAGCAACCTAACTGCTCCCACACCAGCTTCTTCATTTTTCATTTCCAAGACAGAGAGTGAGATACCACAGCACTCACTAATGCACCAACCACTGAACCTCCTCCAGTGTCGTGGGCCTCTGGGGCCATATGGTGGCTGGGCTCACTCACACCCAGGGCTTCATGGGTTCTATGGCACACATTCTACTCAGTGAGCTATTACCCCCATACCTTTATATGTCAAACATTTTTTTGTTTGTTTAAAGAATTTATTTATTTATTTATTAATGAGAAAGATAGGAGGAAAGAGAAAGAACCAGACATCACTCTGGTATATATGCTACCGGGGATTGAACTTGGGACCTCATGCTTGAGAATCCAATGCTTTATCCACTGCGCCACCTCCCGGACCACATATGTCAAACATTTTAAAGACACAAAACCAACCTTTCTCTTTTCTCTGAGAGGCATTTTTCAGCTTTTATTTTTGGCATACTTCTGTCATAATTAATAGAATTAAACTGGTGGGACCAGGCAGTGGCGCACCTGGTTAAGCACACATTACAGTATGTAAGGATCTGGGTTCAAGCCCCTGGGAAAATTTCATGAGTGGTGAAGTTAAGATGCAGGTATCTTTGTTTCTTTCCCTCACTATCTCCCCCTCCCTTCTCAATTTCTCTATCCAATAATAAATAAATAAAAATTAGAATTAAAAAAAAAACAGAATTAAACTGATGAGCTTTTTATGAAGATGAAAATAAAGAGGACATTCGCCCCACCCACTCCACGACGGCAGGTTTACCTCCTGAGCCCTGCCTGCCCTAGCCCTCAGCACTGGCTCCAGCAGAGAGAGCAAGGAGCACTGAAGCCCTGCTGCCCCGGCACCCAGAGCCAAGACACCTCTTTGAAAAAAAGAAATCAAAGCTGGTTTCAAAGGAGAGAGATTTACTGTGTTTACTAAATGAATGTGCCATGAAGGCTGAAGGGGATTCCAGAGTGGTTCAGAAAGATTTTTTTATGCCAAAGGGCTGTGTCGGAAAGGAATGACTATTAATTTGCTTTCCAAAATTTCCACAAATGTTCTGTCTCCCATAACTTTCCCTTCCTTTGTTTTGATCTCAGCTGCCTGGCTCCCTGTCCACCTGCCATCCACAGGGGGGAAGAGCTGGCAGAAGTTGGATGGGCACATGCACAGCCTGCCAAAGGGCACACCCCTCTGGAGGGCTCCACGCTGTTCCGCTGAGACACCCTCAGATGTCAGGATCTACAGGCCTTTCCCCTGTTTTGGTTCACTGTCTCCCAGAGAGCATCCACTAATATTAACCTTCTGGTGGAGAAGGGAGTGGTGTGGGTAAAACACTGGTGCCAGCATTCTAGAAGGCAAGTCAGGATGCCTGGATCTTCCTTTGGGAGCCTTTCCTTTCAGTCTGTTCTCAGCACATGCACACGCACGCACCACACATCGCCCCACCCTGGGCCTGACAGCGCTCACAGGGAGCGCTATCTACACACCCCAAGTAAATCTGCTGCAACAGACTTCAGTACTACAATGCATTGTGGCAGCGGCGAGACCCCACATCAAACTGCTTCTTTCAATCAGTTCTCCAGAGGTGCCTGCCTTGGGAGACAGTTGGCACTTGCAACGCCTAAGCCTTCCAGGGTTCTGTACCAAGAACTGGCTTTTTCTGGAATTCTCCAACCCTGAGGGCATTTAGCTTTCTGCTCTCACTGATTCATTAAGCTCAAGTTGCTCAAGTTTCCAACTGACTGTTAACAGTGTGTTAACAGTGTGTCCTCCTCTCCTCTTTAACCTAATGAATCCGTGTCTTTTTAGTTAACGGTCCTTTACCATTACTGTGTCCATTTCAGGAGAACACAAACATAAGCATGTATATTCATGTTCAATTCACTACACTGAAGAGAAAGTCCTACCAATTTTTATTTCTTTTTTTTATTGTGAGGCGGGGTTAATGGTTTAAGTTAACAGTAAAGACAAAGCATTGGTGGTTCAGTGGTAGAATTCTTGCCTGCCACACAGTGAACAGTAAATATAGTAGTTGGTACATGTGTGACATTTCTCAGTTTTCTGCATTAGCACTAATCCCCCACGTAGGTCCTCCTTTATCATCATGCTCCAGGACCTGAACTCCCTTCCCCTCACGCCTGCCTACCCCTGGCCCAGAGTCTTGAACTTTGGTGCAGTACACCAAAACCAGTCCAAGTTTTGCTTTGTGTTTTTTCCTTCTGTTCTCATTTTTCAGTTTTGCTTTACCCCAATGCTGGGACTGAGCCCAGGGCCTTGTGCATGCACAATAACAGCACTGAAAGATGTCCCCTCGGGAAGAATAAGGCTGATTGTCTTATTTATTTATTTTTTTTTACAAGAGCATTGCTCAGCTCTAGCTTACGGTGGTGGTGCTGGGATTGAACCTGCAACCTTTGGTTCTTCAGACCTGAAAATCTTTTTTGCATAACTGGTATGCAGTCTCCCCAGCCCTTATTTCTTTATTTTGGGGAGGGAGAGAGAAACACACCACAAGATCATTCTAAAGTTGCTGGAGCTTCCCACTGTTGCTAGCCATATAGTGCCAGGGCTAGGACCCAGAACATTCCCAGTTGCCCAAATTAAATTTGAAAATAAATTTAGGGCTAGAACACGCTCACCTGGTAGAGCACATATTTTGCCAAGCTTAAGACCAGGGTTTGAGCCCCAAGCAACCAGTGGAAACAACTGTGGGGTGAAGGTAGCAAGGGGTTGTGGAAGCTTCATGAGTAATGAAGCAGTTCTGTGGTGTCTCTGCTTTCTCTTTCTCCCTCTATCGTAAAAAGACAGAACCAGTGATAAGGCTGGAGGCAAAATTAAATAAACAAATAAATAAATAATACACGGAACTATTTTATCTCAAAGAACTGTAGTTATACAAACCTTTTACCTGAACTTGCTATATCCCCAGCTGCTCTGCTACTCTCCACAAACCCTTGCTAACTGCTCACTAAGCTCTGAGGGTCACATCTTACCCCCCACACACACACTGAACATCTGCCCAGCCTCCATTTCCCCAGTGCCCACTCAACCCCCCCTAGTGCCTCTGACTCCCCTGATTCTCCCTTTCATTTTCTCCACTTTTTTTTTTAGCTTTTATCTTAAGTCTTATAACCTCCACAGTCTTCCTTCACTCTTATTTTAATTTTTTTTTTTTTTTAGCATTTACAAAGAAACTATAATTGCCTTTCACTGGCAACAGTATGGTGAAGCAGTTACTTCAAAGACTCCTCCCTTACAAAACAACCTTGGCTAAAACGGACATTTCAGTGCACTGAGGAGCTTCCAGAAAGTAAAGGAAATCTCCAAGGACTCGGTCATCATAACCAAAAAAGGCAACCACAAGTGAGCAAACGGTGGCTTGAATCCAGAGTAAAACACAAAACAGGAAGCAAACACTAGAGGTAGGACCCTGAGGTTTAACACCAGGAAGAAGTCAGCGACCAGGAGACGTCTTCAGCCAGGGTATGGAAAAGAAGCTGAGGCACCACGCAAAGCCGAGAGCCCTTGAAGGAGGTCCACGTGGACACAGGTGGGTGGTACAGTCCCTGGATACCTTTAGAAGCAAATGCACCTCCCTCCCTAATTTGAGGGCTCATATTAAGGTTTTTCTTTTTAACATTTTATTTACTGATTTATTGGGTAGAGAGAGATTAATATGAAGAGGGAGGAAGAGAGAAAGAGAGCAAGAGAGACACCTGCAGCACTGCTTCACAATTTGTGAAGCTTGCCCTCTACAGAAAAGGACAAGAGGCTCGAACCAGGATCTTTGAACATTGTTAACATGTACTATACTAAACCAACTGCCTGGACCCTGGATTAAGATTAAATGAATAAACAGTCATCATGCAATGCAGAAGAAACAAGCCACCCTAACTGGCAGAAATGCAGTGCTTCATTGTTGGCAGGCACTGTGTCAATGGTCACGTTTAATCTGTGTGACTGAGGGAACTGTATGTCTCAGGAATTGCAGTTTGGGAACTGCTGCTCAGATATGTAGAGACCACAAGAACTTGAGTGAACGACGGGGGGGGGGGTACCCAGGGAACCAGAAAACTGAACATTGTGCCCCTATGGCAGAGGAAAGCTGGCCAAACTCTATGTTCCAGCTGCCATGGAGACTGCTGTGAAAAGGAAGGTCAAACTGTCCTGTAGGTGCAGAAAGTGGCACTGAGGTCTAGAATCCCATCCTCTCACCACCCAGACTAAGCCTCTGTTTAAAAGACACCAGGAATTCATACTTTCTTCAAAACTTCTTTCCCCTACAACTCACATATAAAGGAGAATCCCACATCACATACTGGTCAACAACAGAAACCTACAACTAGGAAAATACCAGTTACAGACAATTGCTTAAATACATAATGATGCAGATCCTGAGTTGTCAGAGAAAGAATTTAGGAATTAACATTGTTGGAAAACTTGAAGAAATATGAAGCTCTCAACATAAAAGAATGGATTTTTAAAAATCCACAACCTAACAAAGGGACTTTTCAAAATTAACCCAATTACCAAATAATGTGATGATAACAATAACTATCCATTGTCTTCTTGAACCCTAAGACAGCAGGAACCTCACATTTCCACTACAGAGACTAAAATCCCCCCAGTCCTGGGACCCTAGGGTATGGCCCACTTTCCCAATTACAGAAGCCAGACCTTCCACCCTCTGCAACCCACAACAACCCTGGGTCCATGCTCCCAGAGGGATAGAGAATGGGAAAGCTATTGGGGAGGGGACGGGATATAGAGATTGGGTGGCGGGAATTGTGTGGAGTTGTACCCCCCCCATCCTATGATTTTGTTAATGTCTCCTTTCTTAAATAAATGTTTTTAAAAAATCCACAACCTAAAATATTCACTCACTAGGAACATGGGAAACATGAAGACAGCCATAGGATGTGAAGGGTATATTGAATGCATTCCAATTTTAAATGGGAAATCAAGGAAGTAGGCTTATATGATTAGAAGAACATCAGGTTTAGAAGATAAAATGACCATAATCTTTTTTTTATTCCCTTTTGTTGCCCTTGTTGTTTTATTGTTGTAGTTATTATTATTGTTGTAGTTGATGTCGTTGTTGTTGGATAGGACAGAGAGAAATGGAGAGAGGAGGGGAAGACAGAGAGGGGGAGAGAAAGACAGACACCTGCAGACCTGCTTCATCGCCTGTAAAGCGACTCCCCTGCAGGTGGGGAGCCGGGGGCTTGAACCGGGATCCTTACGCCAGTCCTTGTGCTTTGCGCCACCTGAGCTTAACCTGCTAAGTACACTACTACCTGACTCCCAACCATTCTTCCTCTTCTAGGTTGCCCTTCTTCCGTAGCCAGTCAACAGCATCAGGTTGAGCCTGATGTAAAGTTTCGAGACCTCCTTTGAATCTGGAGAGGTGGCAGTCGTTGACTATGTTTGACTTTAAATTAGAAGGGGGAAAAAATGTTGAGGAGAAAAATGAAGCAATTCTTCAAGAAACTGAAGACTCCATTAAAAACATGACAGTTATAGGGGTCTCAGAAGGAGATAAAGAAGAGAGCAATGGGGGCCCAGTGCTAACGCAGTGGGTTGAGCGCACGTGGTGAAGAGAGCAAAAACCATATTCAAAGAAATAATAGTGAATGTTTCTTTTCAAATATGGGGTATGGTGAGGATATAGATGTTCAGGAAGCAGAGAGAACTTTCAAATTCCTAAACCCAAACAGACCTACACCAAGACATATTATTATAAACAATCAAAAATCAAGAACAGAGAAAAAAAATTGCAATATCCTAGAGAGAAGAAGAAAGTGACTTATAAAGTCAGCACAGTCAGGCTCATGCCAGACTTTTTAGCAGGAGCCACACCGATCAGAAGTGTGAAGACAGTAACTGTCAGCCATGCAACTTTACCCTGCAAATATGAAGGAGCAATAAAAACAGTATCAGATCAACGAAAGTGAAAGGAATTTGTCACCACTGAGCCCACCTTGCAGAGTTACTGAAAGGAGCGTCACAGAAAAAGAAACAAGAAACATTTAACTCTCAACAAGGTGATGACACAGTAAAACAGACCCAGAAAGACAAGCCATAGAAATATGAGGCAACTTTAGGAGGCTGTGTAGTGAGGAACCCCGTTGAGAGCACACATTTCCATGTGCTAGTGAGGATTCCCCACGTACAGGGGGAGCGCTTCACAAGTATTAGAGCAGGTGTCTACCTTCCTCTCAATTTTTCTCTGTCTTATCAAATAAAATATAAAGGAGGAAAAAATGGCTTCCAGGAGCAGTCAGTTCACAGTGTTGGCACCAAGCCCCAGCCATAACCCTGGTGGCAATAAATAAATAAATAAATAACAACTGTAAAGTATAAAAGAAGAGGAAGCAATGTATAGAAACTGTTAAAGCTGGTAAGAAGATAAGTTTTAAAGACTCTTTTAGATGTAGTAAGTTGAATGCAGCACAAATGTTAACCACAAACCAAAATATAGAGCAGAGACAAACAGAAAATGGCATAAACACTATAGAATGCCATCCACCCAAAATGGCACACAGAAGTACACTGGAACAGAAACCAGCAAAACCAGGAACTGCCAGAAAGCAAAGTAGAGAATAAAAGTGACTAACTCACATATATCAATAACCACTCTAAATGAGAATAGTCTGAATCCTCCAATAAAAAGACACAGACTAGCTGGCTGGATAAAAGGCATGGTCCATCTACCATGTCTGTCCAGGAAACAGGCATCCAAAAGAAAGTCAGATTAGCTTTAAGAAGCTAAATAGAATCTTTAATTTGTGAATTCATTGATTATTCGTCCTGGCTGCAGAAAACAGGAGCCTTTACATTTAATTCCAACCTACAGTTTACTACTTAATGTAAATCACCCAGAAAACAGAGTTTAGGACTGGCTGAGGCAGTTATGGAGCATACATTCAGTGGAATACTACTTTGCATTTTAAAAAAAAATAGCCACAGTGTCTTTTGTGACAAAATAGATGGAACTTGAAGTGATTATTGCTTAGCAAAGTATATAAGGAGGTGAAATACTCATATGTGGAATACAGAAAAGTGAAACACATGAACTTGTAAGGAGGAAAGAAAGAAAAAAAAAGGAACCAAACTGCCTCTAAGATTTTTTTTTTTTTTTTTTTTTTTTTTTTTTTTTACCAGAGCACTGATCAGCCCTGACTTTTGGTGGTATGGGAGATTGAACCTGGGATGTCAGAGCTTCAGACATGAGTCTCTTTGCATAACCATTATGCTATCTACTCCCACCCACTGCCTCTAAAACCTTGTGAGAACCATCGTGATTATAATTTGGGGGGGGGGGGTGAAGGGTGGGGAAAGGGATGGCACAGAACTTTGGTGGTTGGGTGTGGTGTGAAACTATTCTCCTGTAATCTTATCATATTTTAAACCATTATTAAATCACTAATAAAAAAAAATGTTTTAGCAAGGGTAAATAGCATAGTGGTTATGCAAGTGACTCTCAAGCCTGAAGTACCAAAGTTCCAGGTTCAATCCCCAAACCACCATAAAAGAGAACTGAGCAGCACTCTGATAAATATTTTTAAAAAATAAAAATAAAAGTTTTAAAAAACTATAAGGGGGGAGAGGGCAGCTGGCAGTGGCATACCCATTTAAGCACACATAATACTAAGCACAAAGTTCTGAATAAGGATCTGAGTTCGAGCCCCTCCCCCACCTGCAACAGGGACACTTCACTGCAAAGCAGGTCAACAGGTGTCTTTCTCCGTTATCTCCCTCTCCTCTCTTCAATGTCTCTCTGTGCTACCCAATAAAACGGAAAAAGTGGCTGCCAGGAGTAGTGTATTCATAGTGCTAGCATCATAGTGCTGGCACCGAGCCCCAGCGATAACCTAGAGGCAAAAAAGAAGGAAGGAAGGAAGGAAGGAAGGAAGGAAGGAAGGAAGGAAGGAAGGAAGGAAGGAAGGGAGGGAGGGGAAGGGCAGGAGGGAGGGAGGGAAAGAAGGATGGAAAGAGGGACAGAAAAAGGGAGGGAGGGAAAAAAAGCTTTAAGGGGCCAGGCAGTGATGTATCCAGTTGAGTGCACATGTTATCAGGAACAAGAACCCAGGTTCAAGCTCCAGGAGGGAAACTTCCCAAGCAATGAAACAGTGCTACAGGTATCTCTCTTTCTCTTTTCCTTTTTATCTCCTTCTCCCCGCTCAATTTCTCTCTCTATCCAATAAGTGAATATATATTTTTAACTTAAGAAGGCACTGATTGCCCTACCAGAGAAATTTAATTTAACATATTTTCTGAGAGAATATGTGATACTTTTATATTCCATCTGCATGGAAATCAAAATAACTGTCTCAATCCTACTGGCTTCCTTATCAAAAAAAAAAAAAAAAAAAAAAAGGTAGAAAAAAATTGACTCAGTGAAATTGCTTTGTTTTTGTTTTTATTTTTTTTACCAGAACACTGCTCAGCTCTGGCTTATGGTGACTGCACCTGGGACTTTGGAACCTCAGGCATGAGAGTCTCTCAGCACTATGCTGTCTACTCTTACCCCATGAAATTGTTATCTTATATTCTATAAAAACTATGGCAGTTCTGGGACAGAAGGAGGTACACAGCACTTTGGTGGTAGGAGCAATGACTTATAAACTCATATGTAGTTGTGAAACTACACCCAAAACCTTCTAACTTTACAAACTTTATATACCAACACTAAAACAATAACAACAGATTTCAAACCATTTCAGACTCTTGACACAAATTAATGTAAGGGAAAGAAGAGTGACCATATCAAGTCATTTAAAAATTAAAATATCATTAAAATTAAAATATCATGATAGGGGGAAATAGTGTTTTCAGAATCAAACTCTCCACATCCCAGATGTCATCATTTTATGTTACATCTGCTTTCTATCCCCACAGCATTTTCAGAGTCAGCACTTACTGTAACTTCCAGGAGACTTTTCCTCGTAAGTGAAATGAAGTTGCAGTTCCTCCTCTGACACCTCAGAGATGAACACTTTCAACAGGCAGCAAATAATGAGCAAAGCATTGTGTGTCTGCCAAATGAAGATGTGGCTAAAGAGGGCCAAACCACACAAGAATCGGCATCAATCATGAGTAGTCAGTTCTCTGCATCTTCTCAATCATTCTGCTCATTTGTGAGATTAGAACAATGATTTACAGCACTGGGCCAGTGACGTGATTACACTTTATCTCAGACTTCAACCTACGGACACTCCACTGGGCATGAATGTTCTTTGTTCTTTATCATTGTCACACACATGCATCTAACAGAAAACTAAACAATACAAAAGTAATGATTATTTTAACTAAGATAGAACATATGCAAATCCATAACCAGTATGTTAAACGAGGCATTGCAGCAGCACAGTACAATTCTGACATTTACTTTAATAACTAGAATATCACAAGAGAAATCTTAATTGGGTTGACTGTCATTTGTTTGGAAGGCAGGGGAGTGAGAGACTGCCATCCAGTGGCCAGGAAAGTGGCTCAGTGGTCCAGTGCAGGACTAGACCATGTGAAACCACACATTCAATCCATGATACACATACACGTTTGGACCTCTGATCTCTCTCAGTATTGCTCTGAAATTAAAAAAAAAAAAAATTCTAATTTCTTTATTGAGGGATTAATGATTTGCAGTTGACAGTAAAATACAAGTTTATACATGCATAACATTTCCCAATTTTCCACATAACAACAATACAACTCCCATGAGGTTCTCCATGAAATAAATTTTGTAAAGAAACTTTCTTAGTGGTTCAGGAAGTAGCACAGTGGAGATAAAGCATTGAACCTCAAGCATGAGGTCCCAAGTTCAATCCCTAGCAAAACATGTACCAGAGTAATCTCTGGTTCTTTCTCTCCTCCTTTCTCATTAATAAATAAATAAAATATTTTAAATTTTTCTTTTGTAGAAACAGAGACAGAATGAAAGCGACTACAGAACCAAAGCTTCCTTCAATGCAGTGTGGGGATCTGGTTACAACCTGGGCCATACACATTGTAAAGCAGCGTACTATCCAAGTGAGCTATTTTGCCAGCCCTACAAGAAATGTTTTAAATAGACATCCATGCAGAAAAAGTTGTAAAAATCTGTTAATTAATCCTTTCTTAAATAAAAAAAAAAAGTTGTAAAAATAAATAAATAAATAAATAACAATGATGCTAACTGCTTAAAGGTTAACCTCTTATTGTATTTAATGTAAAACCATAGTATCTATAATAACACTTGAAATATAATATGAGAAAATAAAGAGGGGCCAAGCTGTGGTGCATGTTATAATGTACAAGGACCCAGGTTCAAGCCCCTGGTCTCCACATGCAGGAGGAAAGCATCACAAGGGGTGAAGCGGTACTGCAGGCTTTTCTGTCTCTCTCCCTACCACCCTCTTCCCTCTTGATTTCTGTCTCTGTCCAATAATAAATATTAAAAAAGAGAAAATAGAGATAATAAATAAGAAGTGCAAAGCAAACAATATACAAACTAAGTCATTAAACTCGATTATTTTTTAACATAATTATTGTTACATCACTACATCATCTTTTTAAACAATATATTTATAATTTTTAGTATATATGCTGCCAAAGTGAACACTATATAATTTTTAAAGACTATATGAAGGGGCTGAGTGGTGGCACACCTGGCTGAGTGCACACATTACAATGCACAAGGACCCAGGTTCAGGCCTCCAGTCTCCACCTGCATGGGGAAAGTTTCATGAAGCAGGGCTACAAGTATCTGTTTCTCTCCCTTTTAATCTCCCTCTCCCCTCTAGATTTCTCTCTGTCTCTATCCAAAATAAATAAATATAAAAAGCACAACATTAAAAAAGAAAAAGAAAAATTGTGGTCCAGGAGGTGGCAAAGTGATAAAGCTATGAACTCTAAAGCATGAGGTCCCGAGTTCGATCCCCCGCAGCACATGTGCCAGAGTGATGTCTGGTTCTTTCTCTCTCCTCCTATCTTTCTCATAAATAAATAAAATCTTTTTTAAAAAAAAAAAGTATATAAAATGCTGAAATCATAAGATTCCAGAATTAGAAGTTCATCTTAATGGTCTGGACAGTAAATGAAATCTTTTCCCTTAGTAACATGAGTAACTCCTCTAGAACTTTCAAAAATCCATAATCTATTTCTACCAAAAGTCTTCTATATTTCCATTGTCTAGTGTTTATATGATTTCATTATTCAACTTACTTCTGACATTCTGCTGAAAGTTTTAGTTCTTTGGTTCTAGAAAGGAAGACCTTAATTAATGCACCGAGGTTTCCTGTTCGAGGATTATTTTCAACTGCAAAAGAAAAGGGAGTTTTCAAAAATAAATATTAAGAGCTGAAATCAAAGTGAGTTTATAATATTTATAAAAGTCAAATATCAAAACGAGATGTTCACTGAACAAAGTTATTGTGAATTTCATATCTAATTAGGGAAATAAACAGAGATAAACTGCTACTGCTGCATGGCCTGAATTCTGAACATCAAGAAATGATTTATAAAACAGAAGTGACAGAAACAGGAGGTGAAGGTAGCTATTTCACCTCAGAATCCAAAACTGCAAAGATATGACAGCTAATGCACATAAATCAATGTACACATACACACTCCTCTCTGTAGAAAACCAAGTATTTAAAAAAAAAAACTTGAAAACTAATCTCTCATTTCCACAATTAATAGAATAAACCATAAAAGTCAGACTTCCCATCACAAATCACTCCAAAGTAAAATAAACAGACATAAAAAGAAAGCAATGTGGTCAGGAAGAAGTTTTTTGATAAGACAAATTATTAAGGAATTTGCTTAAAATATTTTCAAATTGAAAGGTGAGCATGCATTTCAATAAATCCAGCTTACAGAACTGGCAGGATTTTGCACTGAGGATCAGATTCAAATCCTTGATGCTAAACTGCTACATTATACCAATTCCTATCATGAGGAGTTGGGCTTGATAAAACCACGATCTCTGATCAGACTGTAGGTAAGGCATATGTGACAGCCATTTTCTTTCTCCCTGTGGCACTGGAGAATGAATCCAGGGTCTTATGCTTGAGCAATAGCACTATTCAGTGGCCTTACTGATCTTTTTTTTTTTTTTACTCTATTTTTTTTTTTGGGGGGGGGAGATAAAAGAAGGAGAAGGAAAAGGAAAAAGAGGAGAAGGAAAAGGAAGAAAGAGGAGGAGGGGAAGGAAAAAGAGGCGAAGGAGGGGGAGGAGAGATGGAAAGATAAACAGAAGCACCACAGTATTTGACCATCTGTGGTACCCCATGTGCTGTGGTTCAAACCTAGGACTTCATGTGTTCTGGTAGGTAAACCACCCTGCAGCTTGGGAGCAGAGTTTATGTGTCAACTTGACTGGGCCACAGGATGTTCATAAACATTATTTCTGGGTATATCTCTGATGATGTTTCTGGTAGACTTACTAAAGCAGATTACCTTTCCCAAAGTAGATGGCTATCACTCAATCAATTGAAGCCTAAATAGAACACAAAATCAGAGGAAGTTTGGATGGTAGCTCTCTGCATGACTGCATTAGCTAAGACATCAATTTTGCTGCCCTGGGCCTACAGCCTACAACACTAGGACTTCTGCTTCTCAGGACTTTGGAGTGGAACTGGAATTTAATTCATTTACTGTTCAACTCTGGTTTATGGTGGTTCAGGCTCCTCAGCTTTGGAGCCTGAGGCATGAGAGTCTCTGAGTAACCATTATGCTATCTTCCCACTGAAACTATAATTTAAAACATTAACTTTCCTGGAGGTTTCCAGACTCCAGGCAGCAGACCATGGAATTGTCCAGTCTCTATAATTGTGTAAGCCAAGTTCTTGAGACAAATCTTATTATATGTTTATCAGACATGTATTTGTATATGTGTATAAACACACACACACCAATCATCCATCCTATTTGTCCTGTTTATCTGGAGAAATATTTTCAAATATTTGAAAACATAGTGAGAAATTAAACTTCATAAAGAAAAGGCCATCACCTCCTGGGTCAGGAAAGCATTCACGCTGTAAAGTGTGAGAACGTCTGCATAACTTGCTCTAGAAACATCGCACATACCACACAAATGACGACTACACCCATGTGTGAAAAACTTCCCCTCAGGATGGGATACGGAGTTCTGGTGGTGGAAACTGTGTGGAGTTGTACCTCTCTTATCCTATGGTTTTGTCAGTGTTTCCTTTTTATAAATAAATAATAATAAAAAAAAACCCTCAATCAAAAAGTCAAGTCTGATACCTCACTTATAAAGATAAGCATCGAGCTTGGCTCTAAAGGTGCAGGACAGTGTGGCCAAAGAATAACAGCAACTGGAAGGTCACACCCAGAATAAAAGACAAAAACAATTTTTTAAAAATGACGGGAGTCGGACAGTAGCGCAGCGGGTTAAGCACACATGGCACAAATCTCAAGGATCCTGGTTCAAGCCACCTGGCTCCCCACCTGCAGGGGAGTCACGTCACAGGCAGTGAAGCAGGTCTGCAGATGTCTATCTTTCTCTCCCTCTCTCTATCATACCCTCTTCTCTCCATTTCTCTCTGTCCTATCCCAACAACAATAACTACAACAATAAAAACAACAACGGCAACAAAAAGGAATAAATAAATTTAAAATTTTTAAAAATGACACCTGGAATCTCACAGCACAGTCTATGAAGTCTGAGGACTGGGGTCAGGTGGTAGTGCAATGGGTTAAGTGCACATGGAGCAAAGCACAAGGACCAGCTCAAGGATCCTGATTCCAGCCCCCGGCTCCTCACCTGCAGGGAGGTCGCTTCACACGCGATGAAGCAGGTCAGCAGGTGTCTATCTCCCCCCCCCCATCTTCCTCTCCTCTCTCGATTTCTCTCTGTCCTGTCCAGCAATGACAACAGCAATAACTACAGTAATACTAACAATAAACAACAAGGGCAACAAAAAGAGAAAAATAGCCTCCCAAAGCAGTGGATTCAAATGCAGGCACTGACCCCCAGCAATAACCTTGGAGGCAAAAAAAAAAAAAGTCTGAGGATGAGGTACATACCAGCAGACAAGTGGAAAGTGGCAGGGTATAACATAATGGTTATGCAAAGAGATGCTCATGCCTGAGGCTCTCAAGTCTCCGATTCAATCCCCCACATCACCATAAACCAGAGCTTAGCAGTGCTCTGGTTAAAATTAAATTAAATTAAGAAAGAAAAGAAAAGAAAAGAAAAAGAAAAAGAAAGTGGCAGGCAGAACTTTTTGCAGCAGATTCCCAAGCTAAACCAGCAGTTGGGGGAATCATGTTGAATTGTAGATACAAAGCACGAGGCAGAAGCGCAGGGGTCTGTGCAATAGGGCCATCAGAGACCACGGTGCAGTCTGAAAAACGCAGGCATAGCAAGATCCTAAGCTGTGGATAACAACTGAGAACCGGAGTGAGAAAAGAAACTGTGGGAAACCACATCCATGGAATCACCCATCACCCACTGAGGGTTTACCCCCAGCTGAATCTAAAGGAAACAGGAAACTCTCCACCCCAGGCCACACCACCACAAAAAACACAACCGCTGCGCCACCTGCTGGTTAAACAGAAACCACACACAACCAAAACAAAACATATAAATATTCATCTCCTTAAGGATTATGAAAATGTCTGAATGTGATTTCAGAAAGCTAATAGTGAAAGCCATCAGGACTCCAAACATAACATACAAATGCCAATTAAGGAATCTCGAGACCTATTCACCAAAGACATAAGAATTTCACAAAGAAACCTCCGAGAAGAAATACGGGAGCTAAAAGATAGCCTCAACAGTACGAGAGCCTACTTGAGAGGTCTTATACCCAGAATAAATTAACTTTGAGGGCATAACAGCAAAACTAGAAGACAAAACCTCCACACTTTCAGACAACAAAGCAGTTGAAGAGAGGTTCACAAAAAAATGAAGCAATCCTCTGTGAGTTAGACTCCATCAGAAGGAAGAATGTAAAAGTTTCAGGGGTCCCTGAAGAGAAAGAGAAAGGAGGAGAGAACATATTCCGAGCAATTATTGCAGGAAAAAAAAAGTCCCACATGTAGATAATGACCAAAAGCTAGATATAGTAGAAGCTGAAAGGAAGCCAAAGCTGTTGAACCATAAACAACCCCAAGAAATATCATAGTAATATTTTCCAGAAGTAAGGACAAGGAAGAAATATTGCAAGCTGCAAAGGAAAGGAAGAAGCTCACATACTGAGGAAGAACCATTACAAGATTTTTCAACAAATCCAAGAAGCAGGAAGGGAATTGAATGACATTTTTACAATATTAAGAAATAATAATCATACAGGATATATCCTGCCAAAGTTTCCTTCAAGTATGAAAGAGAAATCAAAAGCTTCCCAAACATACAGAAACTGAAGGAATTCACCAACAACAACCCTGTCCTGCAAGAACTATTGAAAGGAGTACTACAAGAAAAGAAGTTAAGGAACTCGTGGTCCGGGAGGTGGTACAGTGGATAAAGTGTTGAACTCTCAAGTGTGAGGTCCTGAGTTCACTCCCCGGCAGCACATGTACCAGAGTGACGTCTGGTTCTTTCTCTCTCTCCTCCCACTTTCTCATTAATAAATAAAATCTTTTTAGAAAAGAAAACACAAGTTGAACCTGAAATGGAATTGGAGTATTACACCAAAGTAAAAGACTCTGGGGTGGGTGCGTGGGTGGGTGGGGACAATACAGGTCCATGAAAGATGATGAATGACATAGTGGGGGTTGTATTGTTAAATGGGAATCTGGGGAATGTTATGCATGTACAAACTATTGTATTTACTGTTGAATGTAAAGCATTAATTCCCCAATAAAGAAATAAATTATTTTAAAAAAATTAAAAAACAAAATAAATAAATAAAATCTTTTAAAAAAGTGGGTCGGGCGGTGGCGCAGTGGGTTAAGCACATGTGGCGCAAAGCACAAGGACCAGAGTAAGGATCCCGGTTCGAGCCCCGGCTCCCCACCTGCAGGGGAGTCGCTTCACAGGCGGTGAAGCAGGTCTGCAGGTGTCTAGCTTTCTCTCCCCCTCTCTCCATCTGTCTTCCCCTCCTCTCTCCATTTCTCTTTGTCCTATCCAACAATGAACAACATCAACAATGGCAATAACAATAACCACAATGAGGCTACAACAACAAGGGCAACAAAAGGGGGAAAAATGGCCTCCAGGAGCAGTGGATTCATGGTGCAGGCACCGAGCCCAGCAATAACTCTGGAGGGAAAAAAAAAAAAAAGTTAAGGAACTCTAACTCCAAACGAGGTCATCTGTAATAGGATACAGATAGAAACTCAAGCAACCGATCTTGGATGGACCTTGAAAAAATCATGTTGAGTGAAATAAGTCAGAAACAGAAGGATGAATATGGGATGATCTCACTCTCAGCCCGAAGTTGAAAAACAAGATTAGAAAAGAAAACACAAGTTGAACCTGAAATGGAATTGGAGTATTACACCAAAGTAAAAGACTCTGGGGTGGGTGGGTGGGTGGGTGGGGACAATACAGGTCCATGAAAGATGATGAATGACATAGTGGGGGTTGTATTGTTAAATGGGAATCTGGGGAATGTTATGCATGTACAAACTATTGTATTTACTGTTGAATGTAAAACATTAATAAAAAAAAAAAAAAAAAGAAGTAGAAACGCAAAGCAGAAATTGACTGAGTTTGGAGTATGGCACCAAAGTAAGAAAGCAGAAGTACACTAGAGTTTGCAGTGAGTACCTCCCTAATACTTGCTCTCCACTTTTCCAAGCTTTGGGTCCAGGATTGCTCAACAATTTGTTTGGCTTTGTATGTTAACTCTCTTTTCAGTCACCAGGTTCCAGGTGTCATCAGGATGCCGGCCAGACTTCCCTGGATTGAAGACCCCACCAATGTGTCCTGGAGCTCAGCTTCCCCAGAGACCCACCCTACTAGGGAAACAGAGAGGCAGACTGGGAGTATGGACCGACCAGTCAACGCCCATGTTCAGCGGGGAAGCAATTACAGAAGCCAGACCTTCTACCTTCTGCAACCCACAATGACCCTGGGTCCATGCTCCCAGAGGGATAGAGAATGGGAAAGCTATCGGGGGAGGGGGTGGGATATGGAGATTGGGCGGTGGGAATTGTGTGGGGTTGTACCCCTCCTACCCTATGGTTTTGTTAATTAATCCTTTCTTAAATAAAAAAGGAAAAAAAAAAAAGAAATAGCTAAAAAAAAAAAAAAAAGGGAAAGGAAAGAGACACTAACATCTCTGATCCTCAACTAGTGGAGTTTCCCTGATACAGGTGGGAACTGGGGCTTGAACCCAGATTCTCATGGATGGTAACATTTACATTCATCCAGGTGTATCACTGTCCATGACCCCTCATGCATATTTTTAGCTTTTTTATATGACATCATATAGTGAGGGGAGGGTGTTTGCATTTTCATGTGATATCCAGTTTTACAACTCTGGGCTAGCTATAAATAATTAAAGCAAAATAACAAACTACAACAAAAATAATTCTTAGACTGACCAAAGAGTCTAAAGGTGAGGATGAAGCAGTAAAGGATGTCAGTCTAACAATGGAAGTGACATAAGAACTTTGATTGTGGATGCAGAGAACTTATCCACATTGATTAATGAAGTGCTGCTCATAATGCTTAAAGGATACTGAAAACTAGTAGAAAATCAACAAAAAAATAATTAAAAAGCAAGAAAGCAGTAATACTAGGCATGTCCTGCCTGGTCAGACAATAGCTTATTTTGGAGTGTGACCCATGTTATAAACCACCCATACAGCACCAGGAGAAACTCCAGTACTGTGGTATCTGTATCTGTATCTGTATCTGTATCTGTATCTGTATCTGTATCTGTATCTGGACTAGTAAAACCCAGCAATGACAAAAAAAAAAAAAGAAGCATATCCTTCTTTGTTTTATAATCTTGTTCAGATTCTCTAGACACCTAGGTTTCCTGTTCTGCTTGCTCTGAGAGTAATACCTTTTGCTGGAAAACTTGACAGCTACATGTAAAAAAATGAAACTAAACTATTATTTAACAACATTTATCCCAAAATGTATTAGACCCTCAGATACTAAATCTGAAACTATAAAATGCTAACTAAAAATTTTAAAAAATGCTAAACTAAAAATTTTATAAAATTTTTATAAAATAGACTCTAGAACCTTCCATTTCCAAACTGCATTTGGAGATAAGCTCAAAGGCAAGGGAAATTAAAGGAAGACCAAACAAATGGGGAGGTAGCATAATGGTTATACAAAAAGTTTTCTGTACTAAAGAACCCAAAGGTCCCAAATTCCATCCCCACCATCACCATAAGACAGAGCTGAGTAGTGTTCTTATTTTTTAGACAAATAAATTCTAATTGTGTCAATTAAAAAAAAAAAAAAAAAGAAACTCAAGCAAAAGCAACAACAAAAGGACCAACCATATAGGAAAAGGGAGGGCAGAAAGGACAGAGTGATGTACTCAATGTGAGTAAACCAAGGACAATTATCAAAGGCCTAGACAGCAGAAATCTCAATCTAAGCCTCGCCTTTGCTGGTAACCGAAGAAAAATTACTGGGTGAGATAGGTCAAGAAAAGAAAGATGAATAAGGGACACAAGCGGTGAAGCAGGTCTGCAGGTGTCTATCTTTCTCTCCCCCTCTGTCTTCCCCTACTCTCTCGATTTCTCTCTAGCCTGTCCAACAACAGCAGCAGCAACGGCAACAACAACAGGACAACAAAATGGAGAAAATGGCCTCTAGGAGCAGTGGCTTCATAGTGCAGGTACCCAGCCCCATTGATAACCCAGGGGGAAAAAATGGTGAATTCACCTTCTTCACTTTATCTTGGATGGAGCCTGAAGGAATCGTGTTGAGATAAGCCAGAAAGAGAAGGATAAATACGGGATGATATAACTCATAGACAAAAGTTGAAAAATACTACCATGATGCCTACCTGACTTTTCTGCATAGACAATCTCACCAAATGTATCCTGGAACCCGACCTCCACAGATCCCGACCCCACCATGAAAAAATAAAGATAAGTTTGGGGTCTGGATCAACCTGTCAACACCCAGGTCCAGCAAAAGAAGCAATTACAGAAGCCAGACCTACCACTTTCTGAATCCCATAGAGATCCATACTCCCCGAGGGATAAAGAATAGGGTATATAAATAAAGAATCCTCTTCAATGGAGAATGTGATATGGCACACTGGTGATGGGAATTGTACCCCTCTTACCCCAAATCTTGTCAATCATTCTTAAATAACTAATAAAAAATTTTTTAAAAAGAAAATTAAGAAAACACAAAGCAAAACTTGGACTGGGTTTAGTGTATTGCACCAAAGTAAAGACTCTGGGGTGGGGGGGAGGGTTCAGATCCTGGAACATGATGGCAGAGGAGGACCTAGAGGGGTTGAATTATTATGTGGAAAACACATGTACAAACTATTGTATTTTACTATTGACTGTAAAACACTAATCACCCCCAGTAAAGAAGAAAAAAGAGGAAAGAAAGTGAAGGCAGAACTATAGAAGTGAATACAAATGGTCAAAAAAGTATATAGAGACAGAGATAGAGATAAAGAGATATAGCCAATCCATATGTGTGATTTTGGAAGAACTACTGGAGTTTTCACTGGAGAGGGATGGAGGACACAGAACTCTAGTGGTGGGGATGGTGTGGAATTATTTTGGGAGGCTGAGCAAGTAACTCAGCTGGCAGTATATGGGACTTCCAAGTCTGAGGTTGCTAGTTCAATCCCAGACACTGCACGTACCAGAGTGGTACTTTCTTTCTCTCATATGAACTTCCCAATTTCATATGAAATGAAGCAAATCTTTAAAAAAAAAAAAAAGAAAAGAAAAAAAGAGAAGAAAAGAAAGGGAAAAAACTGTTTTGGGAAAAGTGACTTAAATGGCTGTTACAGGAGATTATTGATGAGACTTGATTTAAAAGTAGAATATGATTATCATTTATTAAGCTCCTATATACTAGGCAGTCTACAGATAAAAGATATCTAATTTTTAAGGCCACCATGGTAAATAAAATCATCAGCATTTTCTAGTGTACAAATATTTTTTTCAAAATGCTGCAAACATGAGCATATATGAGACGTGAGGCCAGAAAGGGTAATTTTGTTGTGTGAGTGGTAAATATTAAGTGTGAATCAAGCAACATAAGCAATATTCTATGTCATCTGATTTTCTTCACTTCATGAGAATCCTGCAAGTTAGATAAGGAAATTATAGTTCAGTTCACAAATAACAAAGCTAAAATTAAGATCCTAAAATGATCCCAGAGTCCACACGCTTTACCACATCGAGCTGTAATTTTTAATTCAAGGCTCCTAAAATATTTAACTGTGAATTTGTGAGAATTATTCTAGCTAACATAGACAACAACAGTTTTTACAGTCATTATAATCCATAAGTCACAGGACAAGTAGTCATACATTCTGTGTGAGTCATACCTACAATTATAAATTTTACTTAATATTCTTGAGTTTTCTCAATAATGTAAAATTCACAAAAAGATAAAACTGAAAGACAGAGTCTGTAAAAGGTTTAGCGAGCCCAGTATCACTACTACAAATTAGTCAAGCATGCATCTCTCTGCTGAATTGATACCTTCTAGTAAAATCAATAAGCACTATGGATAGAATCATTATTACTATAATCATCACTAACGTCATTCATCAGTCTGATTTACAGCAAATTTGGGATAGATGCCACCCCCACCAACAGACTCACTTTATTCTCCTTACCTAATGACCTGCAGACTGAAATAGTTGCCTCCTCCAAAAGTTTCAACTCATTACTGGAAAGAGAGAGAGAGAAAGGAATATTAATAACCACAACACTGTATATATGTACATATTAACCAGTAACAGTGAAAAAGGAATTTTGTAGGAAAATGTGGCACACAGTAGTGAACAGTAAAATCAGTGATCAAGTTAACTCAATTCAAGTAGAAAACTCAACATAATTATCAACACAAGATTCCAAAAAGAGACAATCTTGGGCACCCTGCCTCTCAGAATGAAGAGGAAGGTGGGCTGTTGGGGGGGGGGGGGTTTGCTGTAAAAGGCAGAGAAGAGAAAGGCATTCCAAAGAACAGAGCCCAAGACAGGAGACCGTGTGTCCATTTCTTTTTGTGAGAACTTTTTTTATATATTTATTTATTTATTCCCTTTTTGTTGCCCTTGTTGTTTTATTATTGTTGTAATTGTTGTTGTTGTTATTTGTTGTTATTGATGTTGTCATTGTCGGATAGGACAGAAAGAAATGTAGAGGAGGGGAAGTGACTCCTCTGCAGGTGGGGAGTTGGGGGCTCGAACCAGGATCCTTATGCCAGTCCTTACGCTTTGCACCATGTGCGCTTAACCCGCTGTGCTACTGCCCGACTCCCCCATGTGTCATTTCTAAAGGCAATACTAATTATGGATTACATCTACTTAAAAAAAATGCAACTGCTTTTGAAGATAAATGAAGTCTCATGAGCTGCAATACTTTCAAATAGTTTAATGCTAACAATAAGTGAAGAAACAAGAAAAGGAAGAACACATACATAGGTGTTGGGTTCCTGAACCAATTCCAACAAGTATGCATGGAGGCTTCCTTCCCCATACCAAGCAGCAATTCTCTGATACCAGCAGGGTGTCCAGGAATTCAACACAATGCTGCTCAGTTCTGGTACAACCCAGACAGAGCATCAGACTCCACACGTGACAGGCTCAGTCTCCTGAAGCCACCCATCACTTACAGTTTCAAGACCCAGGCTTCTGGCCAATCAGCTACCGGTTGGAGGATCCCTTGACCCCACCCTATCAGATTTCAGGTGCCCGGAGCAACTCAGATGGTGTTTCTAATGACAGGTTCCCAGCACACCCTCTTCAGGGTGGATTACCTTGCTACGAAGCTTCACAGAACTCAAGAAACTCCTTGACCCACTAGATCACTGTTCACAAAGATTATATCAATAACTCAAAAACAGCCAATGAAAGAGATGCCGATGGCAAAGTATGGGAGAACACACAGAGTTTCCGTGTCCTTGGCAAGTGTACATTCTCCCCATACCTTCACTGCTCCACCTCTAAGTCTTTAAAGTCCCCTTCTTTGGTTGGTTGTTTAAGAGGCAGAGAGTGTAAAGGAGACCACAGCACCAAAGCTTTCTTCAGCGGAGTGGGGGCTGGACTCTGGCACACACTTCACCATATGTGAGGACTGGGTTCAAGCCCCTGGCCACCACATGGGAGCACCATGCAAAAGGAGAAGATTCACAAGCAATGCTCTCTCACACCCTCTATCAGGAAGGAAGGAAGGAAGGAAGGAAGGAAGGAAGGAAGGAAGGAAGGAAGGAAGGAAGCAAGCAAACGCAATGGAATCAAGCAGACAAGAGCCCAAGTGATAGGCCTGGTGGCAAATAATTTAAAAGTGTCACCTACAGGGAGGGCAGCTTCATGAGCTGTGGAGCAGTGCCGCAGGTGTCTCTGACTCTCTCTCTCTCTCTCTCTCCTGATTTCTATCACAATAATCTCTTGTTAAAAAAAAAAAAAATGACTGTCAGAAATGGTAGAGTAGTCTTGCAGACACCAAGCCCCAACAATAACAAAAAGAATGGTGATGGGAGGGAAGGAGGGAGGGAGGGAAGGAAAGTCAATTAGAAAGGTAAATTATTGAGGTGGGGTGGGAGAGTACAGGTCCTGGAAAAGGATGACAGAGGACCTAGTGGGGGTTGTATTGTTATGTGGAAAACTGAGAAATGTTCTGCATGTACAAACTATTGTATTTACTGTCGACTGTAAAATATTAATCCCCCAATAAAGGTAAAAAAAAAAAAAAAAAAAGGAAAGAAAGAAAGCCTGGCAGCAGCCAAGAAGTAGCTCAATAAAAACCACATTTGCTTTATGTGAGAACTGGGCTTGTTCCTCAGCATCACTTTTTCTGGCCTCCTCTTTCTTTCAATCTTCCAGGAAATCAATCTTTAAGAAGGTGGGGGGGGGGGGGAGACAGCTCACACACAAGCAGGGGCTTTGCAAAGGAAAAAAGAGAACTTTGATTCTTGGGGGCCATTCTTCCTAATGCCTGTAGTCCTGGTTTGAGTCTCATAAGACACCCTTGGTCTCTTCATCACACCCACCCTTCTTTCAGGCATATGAAAAATCAAACTGTTGATAGCTAGAAGACTCATAATTCATAAGTTGCAATGGTCAGCTTTAAAATTTTAGTAATACACACTAAAAGCTATCAAGAAATGGAAATTGTGAATACTCCATTTACTGGCTATTCCAGCATGAAAAAAAGAAAACATAGGGTGACATAAAATGCCAAGACCATAAAAAATTTTGTGGGGTTAATAACTGCAACATAGGCATGCAAACTGTTTCACTGATACTTCTACTTTCTTTTTCTAATTTTTTTTAAGATTTTGTCTCTTTATTAATGAGAAAGATAGAAGGAGAGAGAAAGAACCAGTTATGACTCTGGTACATGTGCTGCCAGGGATTGAACTCGGGACCTCATGCTTGAGAATCCGATGCTTTATCCACTGCGCCACCTCCCGGACCACAACTTTCTTTGGTCAATAACACTCAAAACTAGCTCGAGGGCTGGGGAGAGATAGCATAATGGTTCTGCAAAAGACTTTCATGCCTAAGGTTCTGAGGTTTCAGGTTCAACCCCCAGCACCACTATAAGTCACAGCAGTGCAGCGCTCTGGTAAAAATTTAAAAATTTAGGATGGGGGAGATAGCGTAATGGTTATGCAAAAAGACATTCAGGCTCCAAAGGTTCAGTCCTTACCACCACCATAAAACAGCTGAACAGTGCTGCAGGGGAGCGGGCGGGGAACTCAGCTAGAATCAAGGGCCTCAATTATATGTATGTAAAGCTTCTGGATTTGGGAGTGAAGAAAGCTCACCAGGTAGGGTGTCTATACTACCGTGCATAGGACCCAGGTCAAATCCCAAGACCACATGAAAGGTGTTATGGCTGTGAAGTACCTGTGGTGCCTGCCTGCCCCCCACCCCACCCTGCTTGCCCCCCCCAACCCCACCTCAATGGAAAAAAAAAAAAATAGTGGCCCAAAATGACAAAACTGCACATGCAGGAGACCCTGGTTAAACCAAAAATAAATTTTAAATTAAAGCTTCTGAAGGTGTCTGTTTAAGAAACAGTGCCTGGGGACCCAGGACACTCTGGGCTCTGTGAAAGCTGCTTCCTCTGCTTTCAGGCTACAGGAAGGACTGCAAAAACAGATCAAGATAAACCCCACACAGCTCAAGGGAGGTGTGCCCAACCAACCTGAGGAGCAATCCAAGGGAGTTATTTTAGAGGAAGGAACCATCCTCCAGGTACAAGAGAAGTCAGCACAGCAGGTAAAAGCTTTCCATACATACGGAACAGCAGTGCAAAGACATTAATGAACAAAGCCTGGGAAGGAAGCAGGGTCAAATGGTAAACCACAGAGTCAGAGAATTATTCTAGATGGTTGGTGTGCAAAGTCAGTTTCTCGACTTGTTCTCAACAGAAAAGTATTGGGTGCTCCCCAAACAGGGTTCTAGTTAATTTTTAATATGCATTACTAGCTTGGGGGAGGGATTATCCTAACATGGTTTGGACAACCCTAGAAATCTATAATTACCTAGCCTCAGATGAGAAGCTTGATCTCTGCCCCCATGTTACCCACTGATAAAGCTGAGTATGAGGCAGTCCAGGAGCTGTCACAGTGGGTAAAGTGTGGGATTCTGAAGCATGAAGTCCCGAGTTTAATCCTTGACAGTGCATCTGCTACAGTGAGGTTCTGGTATTCTCTCTATCTCTCATACACACACAAATAAATGAATAATTATAAAGAAGAAAAGTTTTTTTTTTTTTAATCTGAGAAGTAGGCCGAGAAGTGGCACAGTGGATAAAGCACTGGACTCTCAAACATGAGGTCCTGAGTTCAACCCCTGGCAACACATGTATCAGAGTAATGTCTGGTTCTTTCTTTCTCCTCCTTCCTTTTTCATTAATAAATAAATTCTTTTTTAAAAAAAATTGAATCTAGGATACCAAGATTTCCCATTAGGTGATGCAAGTGGTGACGTACCTGGTTGAGCACATATTACAATATGCAAGGGCTCAGATTTGAGCCCCCGGAACCTACCTGCAGGGGGAAAGTTTCATGAGTGGTCATGTAGTGTTATAGGTGTCTCTCTGCCTCTCTCCCCCTCTATCTCATCCTTCTCTCTCAATTTCTGGCAGTTTCTATACAATAAATAAATGCAATTAAAAAAGACATAAAGAACCTAAGATTTCCCATCTAGCTGTCTGTGAACCCCACATAATGGTGGGCTCCCTCCCATTCACCCTGGTGTTCCTAGCCTAGTAGAAAACAGGCGCCTCATGGAGACTTCTGGAAGCTAAGGAGCAGCAGCAGGGAAATGCAAATCAAGACAACAATGAGATACCACTTCATTCCTGTGAGCATGTCAGACATCAGAAAAGGTAACAGCAGCAAATGCTGGAGAGGGTGTGGGGTCAAAGGAACCTCCTGCACTGCTGGTGGGAATGTCAATTGGTCCAACCTCTGTGGAGAACAGTCTGGAGAACTCTCACAAGGCTAGAAATGGACCTACCCTATGATCCTGCAATTCCTCTCCTGGGGATATATCCTAAGGAACCCAACACATCCATCCAAAAAGATCTGTGCACACATATGTTCTTGGCAGCACAATTTGTAATAGCCAAAACCTGGAAGCAACCCAGGTGTCCAACAACAGATGAGTGGCTGAGCAAGTTGTGGTATATATACACAATGGAATACTACTCAGCTATAAAAAATGATGACTTCACCATTTTCAGCCAATCCTGGATGGACCTTGAAAAATTCATGTTAAGTGAAATAAGTCAGAAACAGAAGGATGAATATGGGATGATCTCACTCTCAGGCAGAAGTTGAAAAACAAGATCAGAAAAGAAAACACAAGTAGAACCTGAACTGGAATTGGCGTATTGCACCAAAGTAAAACACTCAGGGGTGGGTGGGTAGGGGGAGAATACAGGACCAAGAAGGATGACAGAGGGCCTAGTGGGGGTTGTACTGTTATATGGAAAACTGAGAAATGTTATGCATGTACAAACTATTGTATTTACTGTCTAATGTAAAACATTAACTCCCCAATAAAGAAATTTAAAAAAAAACAGGCTCCTCATAAAAATGATTCAATAAATGTCATGCCAGACACTTCATTTCCAGAAGATGAAATTAATAATCTCCCCCATTCGTGAAACACACTACACTTTCCAGCCCTCAAGACAGGCTGTATCCCCCAAGTTTAAATTCTCACTGCAAAAATCTTTTTTAAGACACTTATTGTTTCCAAATGTAAAACTGCCTGTTTTTCTGAAGCAACCTGATTTCTCTTTTGTCACAGAGGATGGCAAGACAGGGAAGGCTGGGAATCAACCCAACGCTCCTGGAAAGCTCCCTCTCAGGAGAGCCGACCAGCACTGCCATTCTGTGACAATGTCCATCAGGCCTGAGTCTCCTTCAAACGGTCATGATGACAGACCTCCCCATGGCCACTGCCTCTTCACCAGTCACCACTGCAGGTCAGATGCATCTTCAGTGTCCAAATCATGAACTCCATGGGAAAAGGGGAAATGCTGACTTCACTCATGCATCGTCACCCCCACCACGCCTGGCACATTGGCTCGGCCAGAAGGAAAACACTTGGCAATTACCTATTCAATAAAGGATTCAAGAACTCTGGTTGTTGCTGTGTCCCTGTAATTTCTGCACTCCGAAGTGTTACTTATTTCTACAAAGGAAATCAGCCAAGCACACCCCTGCCAAAAGCAACACGCTGATAGTTATAATAGAATTCCTTCCCTCCCGCCCCTCCATCCTCCAATTTTCTCAACTTCTTGGAACATTTTTAAGAATAATCTTCTTTTCCCATTTGCTTGATTTAGAGCTAAAATGAGGTGGCAAGCAACTGGGGTGATTGGTAACTTGCTGCGTGTGATGGGCATCTATGTAGAGCGCTGTGTTAGTTAAAAAATGAGCTCAGATGTTCTGGCAGCAAGCAACTAACAAATCATCATTTGCTGTAAATAAAAGTAAAACCGTACAGCAAAATATGCCAGTGTTTCCAAGACAATTACAAGTAGAAATGAATGCTGTTTCAGAAGACAGAGCTAAAGCACTGAAGTATGCAAAAAAAAAAAAAAGGAGGGGGTGCAGGAGGCAGAAAGACCACAGAGCCTTGCACCCATACAGACTAAGCAAATTAGCACTGTGTAAAGTACTTCAAATTTACGGTATACATAAGCTGCACAACTCCAAGTCGGTGTGAAAAATGTCAGGAGTCTAATGATCTCAAACTTTTGTTAATGAACTCTAAATAACAGCAACCATATTGACCCAAAGGCGAGGCATGGCTCTGTCAGAAGCAGTCCTCTATGATAGCATATCACACTTCTGCTTGTCACATGCTGGCCATGTTATCATCCCAGTAGAAACAGAAAGGAGTCACAGGAATCCCAGATTTTCTGGTGCCACTCCAAGAAATGATGATAACTATCTGACTGGACAGCTAGGCCCAAGAATCAATCTCCTTTTCCCTCTCTCTCTCCCTCTCCCTCTCTCTCTCTCTCTCTCTCTCTTTCTCTCTCCCCCTCCCCCCCTCCCCTCCCCTCCCCTCACTCCAAAGCCAGTCTAAGAGTGATTGCACATAAAACACCCTCACTGGGATTCCCTAAGCACAGTTCATCGAGGAAAAGGTTAAGTTTTTCACATTACCACTGGCATTTCTGGGTTATAGTCTAATGTTGTCTCGGTTTCATGAAGAAAGTCTCCCTGTAGAGAACTGTCATCAATGTCATCTTATACTCCCCAAATGCTTTTTGAGGGCTTCTGAAACGTAATTCCCCAGTGCATACCAATAACACAGCTGGAACATCTCTAAGTCCTGTCTGAAGCAGTCAGTGTCGCCCATGCTCCCTCAGCCACGCGCACCAACATACAGCAGGATCAAGTGAAGCAGCTGGGGAGGGTAAGGAGCAGAAGACTGGCAGGGCAAAACAGCATGAAGGGTCTTTTTTTTTTACTGCCATTGTCCTTTATAAAAATGTCAAATTTTGACATAAACAAAGACACAGTACTATTCTAGTGAGCTAGACAACTGCATCTGAATCATTTTTCTCATAGCAACATTTGAACTTAATGGTGTATAAAACATTTTCTTGAGTATTTGTGAAAACATTAACGAATATCCTTTAGATGCAAGTATTCTTGCAAGTATCATTTCATTTTCCCAGTATCTATTAATGCTATTAATAAGATTGTCAGAAGCTTTAAAAAAATCAATATTTAAAAATCAGTTTTGTGTCTTGTTTAGATTTCCCTTATCGAGAGTTTGGATTTTATCATACATAAAATGGGAGCTGTGGGGGCCTGGCGATAGTGCACTGGGTTAAGCACACATGGTGTAAAGCGCAAGGACCCCACAAGGATCCCAGTTTGAACCCCCAGCTCCCCACCTGCAGAGGGCTTGCTTCACAAGTGGTGAGGCAGGGCTGCAAGTATCTACCTTCCCCTCCTCTCTCAATTCCTCTCTGTCCTATCCAACAACAACAATAGCAGCAACAAAAATGGAAAAAATGGCCTCCAGGAGCAGTGGATTCGTAGTGCTGGCACCAAACCCCAGCAATAACCCTGGAGGCAAAAAATAAAAAAAAAAAGTCCTCAGCCATTAGGGGAAAGAAAAAAAAAAACAAAGTGGGAGCTGTTAGGCAGAGAATCAAAAATACACACTCATCAAACTTAGACTAACAGAGCAAGGGACCCCTCTACACAGCAGTTCAATGTCTGGCCCTGACTACAATCATCTTGAGATCATTAGTAAAAATTTAAAAGAGTATTTTGAACAATAGTGATGGTGCTGATGATAGCATGACTGGTGCACATGTTGTACTCACCACAGTCACTGTAGTTAGCTGCTGCTGCTGCTGCTGCTAGGTGTTGGGCCGGCAAACTCGGATAAACTACTAACTGCACTAAAACAGCCAAGTAGCCAAGTCCATGCGCTTCTGAATTCTAGACTGATATTGTGATAACTACATGCCAAGTTGGAAGACTAGGAAAGAGTATCAACAAAGAAAGTCTAGACTGCCTCTGAACTCCCTAGATTCACGACTGGTCATTTTCAATACTTCCCTACCACACCTACTGTCTCTCAACTGAACTATCAATCAGCAAACTCAGGAACAGTGCTCTCACAGATTTCCAGTCTAGGATCCATTAGTCAAAATAATGGCCCCCCTCTCCCGTAGATCCTGAAGCACTGTGTTAAAATGTCAGCTTCACCATTCCTATTGTTGTGCTCTCCCCAAGTGAAGTGAGAGTTTTGTCTCCCAGCTTGTGAAATGAAGGTGGAGAGGGGCGGGCAATTGGTGCACCCAGTTGAGCACACACAGTACCATGCGTGAGGACCCCGCTCCCCACCTGCAGGGGAGTCACTGGCGGTGAAGCAGGTCTGCAGGTGTCTATCTTTCCCTCTCTCTGTCTTCCCCTCCTCTCTCCGTTTCTCTCTGTCCTATCCCATAACAACAACAATAACTACAATAAAACAAGGGCAACGAAAGGGAATAAATAAATAAATATTTAAAAAAAAAAAACTGGGGACGCCAAGTGTGTGTCCTGATAGCGTCTGTGCCCTGATAGCGTCTGTGCCCGTTCAACTAATTACTGAAACAGAAACGGCTTCTGTGTGTGGGGCCCATGGCAACTCTCTGACTTTCCTACCCAACTACCGTTTTATAGTGTTACCACAGGGAGAATGAAGAAGGTAAGCAGCCTCCCTATACATTTTTTGCTACTTCCTGTGAATCTATAATTACTTAATAAGTTTCAAAAATTGAAACAAAAAACACTAAACACACCTAAAAAGCTGTATAAAATATACATTGTTTAAAGTATACACCAACTATTTCCTGAACAAGATTACAGTATATGAATGATTCTACAACTACTTTGAACTACTGAAAACACGGGGTGGATCTCTTATCATGTCTATAATATGTGTCATCAGGGGCCAGGTGGTGGCACACCAGGTTAAATGCACACATCACTTAGGAACCGGGTTCGAGTCCCCGCTTCCCACCAGCAGGGGGAAAGCTTCAAAAGTGGTGAAGTAGGTCTGCAGGTGCCTCTCCTTCTCTCTCCCTCTGTTCCCCCATCTTCTCTCAATTTCTGTCCTGTCCAATAGAGGAGGAAAAAAAGGAAAGAAAAGAAATAAGAAATAGGACACAGAAATTGAGAGGAAAGGCGGTGCGAGGGGGAGAGAGGCAGCTGCAGCACTGCTTCACCACTTGTGAAGCAGGTACAGATCGAAGGCTTGACACAGGGTCCTCGTGTGTGGTAGTGCGCGTGCTTAACCAGGTGTGCCACCAACTGGCCCCAATAGTAGATATTTTAACCGTTAGCATATTTCAACTGTCACAAACACTGCTATGAAATTCATACACACACAGACATATGCACACATACAAACACTTCCAGATTTATCCACTTATCTCAATATAAACTCTAGAAGCAGAATTAGGTCAGTGAATACTTTTGTTCTGATGAGTACTGCAAATTACATTCTGAACAATTTTAACCAGCTACCATTCCTACCAAAAGTAAGTGACTGTGGATAAACCCATACACATTTCTAAATGTGCAAACCCAGCTCTTTTGCCACTAAATACACAAAGCTTTAAATCCAGGTAAGTATGTGCTGACAGTAAGCAAGTGTAAGGACATAGTGTCCCATGAGAAGGAGTGAGTAAGGGTTGACATAAGAGCAGTCAACCGTTATCAGGCCATTGCAAATGTAACCACCACCACCACCACCACGACCACCACCCAATCTTCCTGCTATGCTGGGAGTTCTTTTTGGTCACAAAGGAAGTAAGGTAGGAGCACATCAAGAAGTCCTTTGGGGAATGGGGGGGGGGTGAGAGGTGGCACACCCGATTGAGGGCACACATTACCATGCTCAAAAACCCGGATATCAAGCCTCTGCTCCCCACCTGAAGAGGGGGACACATCATGGCTTCTCTCTCCCTTTCTATCTCCCCTTATAATCTCAATGTATTTCCGTGTCCTATCAAATAAATAGTAGGGGGGGGGGGAACTACTGCATACAGGCTGAGAAGATGGCTCAGAAGCAGAGCACACGGCTTGTGTGTGAGGCCCTGGGTTTGATCCACGGTGCCATATATATCAGAGTAGGTGATATTCTGGCCTGTCTTTACCATGGTACAGAGTGTACGACTTCCTAGGGTGTTCTGTTGCTCTGACATGACAAAAAGCTCTGATCTTCACTTCAAGAATAGTGCAATCTGAGACCTAATTTTTTTTTTTTTGCCTCCAAGGTTATTGCTGCACCACGAATCCACTGCTCCTGGAGGCCATTTTGCTCATTTTGTTGTCCTTGTTGTTGTCATTATTGTTATTGTTGCCACTGATGTTTTGTTGAACAGGACAGAGAGAAATTGAGAGAGGAGGTGAGAAAGAGGGGGAGAGAAAGACAGATATCTGCAGACCTGCTTCACCGCTTGTGACGTGACCCCCCTGCAGGTGGGGAGCCGGGGTCTCGAACCAGGATCCTTATGCTGGTCCTTGCACTTTGTGACATGTGCACTTAACCCGCTGCACTACCACCCGACTGACTCTCCCCCCTCCCCCACATCCAATCTTTGACAAGGATACCCAGACTATTAAATGGGGAAAGGAGAGTCTCTTCAACAAATAGTGTTGGAAAAATTGGGTTGACTATTTGGAGAGCAGTCTGGAAAACTCTCAGAAGGCTAGAAGTGGACTTACCCTATGACCCTGCAATTCCTTTCCTGGGGATATAGCCTAAGGAACCAAACACACCCATCCAAAAAGATATGTGTATACCTATTTTCATAGCAGCACAATTTGTAACAGCCAAAACTGGGAAGCAACCCAGGTGTCCAAAAACAGATGAATGGATGAGAAAGTTGTAGTATGGATATACAATGGAATATACTCGGCTATTAAAAATGGTGAATTCATATTCGTCGCCTCATCTTAGATGGAGCTTGAAAGAATCATGTTAAGTGAGATAAGCTAGAAAAAGAAGAATGAATATGGGATGACCTCACTCACAGACAGAAGTTGAAAAATACTCCCATGATGCCAGCCTGCCTTCCCTCACCAGTGTGTCCTGGAACCCCACCTCCACAGAGCTCTGCCCCACCAGGAAAAGATAGAGTCAGGCTGGGGGTGTGGATCAACCTGTCAACATCTATGTCCACTGGAGAAGCAATTACAGAAGCCAGAACTACCACCTTCTGCATCCCATAGAAATCTTTGGTCCGGGAGTCAGGCTGTAGTGCAGCGGGTTAAGCGCAGGTGGCGCAAAGCACAAGGATCGGCATAAGGATCCCGGTTCGAACCCCGGCTCCCCACCTGCAGGGGAGTCGCTTCACAGGCGGTGAAGCAGGTCTGCAGGTGTCTATCTTTCTCTCCTCCTCTCTGTCTTCCCCTCCTCTCTCCATTTCTCTCTGTCCTATCCAACAACAACAACAACAATAATAACTACAACAATAAAACAAGGGCAACAAAAGAGAATAAATAAATAAAATATTAAAAAATAAAAATAAAAATAAATAAAATAAAATACAAAAAAAAAGAAATCTTTGGTCCATACTTCCAGAGGGATAAAGAATGGGAAGCTTCCAGTGGAGGGGATGTGATATGACACGCTGGTGGTGGGAGTTGCATGACCTGTGCCCCTCTTATCCCACAATCTTGTCTATCAGTATTAAATCACTAATAATAAAAGACAGAGAGAGAAGCTGAAAAATAAGAAAACATAAAGCAGGATTTAGACTGGGTTTGGTGTATTGCATCAAGTATAAGACTCTGGGGTGGGGGGAGGGTTCAGGTTCTGGAACATGATGGCAGAGGAGCACCTAAAGGGGGTTGAATTGTGATGTGGAAAAATGAGAAAAGTTACACATGTACAAACTACTCTATTTTACTACTGACTGTAAACCATTAATCCCCCCAATTAAGAAAAAATAAAATAATAAAGAACAGCACCGTGAAGGGCCAGGCAGTGGTGCACATGCAAGCCACCATTCCCCACCCGCAAGAGGGAAGCTTCATGAGCAGCAAACAGTGCTGCAGATGTCTCTTTCTCTCCCCCCTCAATGTCTCTGTACTATCAAATAAAATTTTAAGAAGAAAAAGAATGGCATAGTTAAGAGGATACAGAAATGCTTAGTTATGATAAAAAAGTAAAACATTGGGAGTCGGGTGGTAGCGCAGCGGGTTAAGCACAGGTGGCGTGAAGCACAAGGACCGGGGTAAAGATCCCGGTTCGAGCCCCCAGCTCCCCACCTGCAAGGGGGTCGCTTCAAAAGCGGTGAAGCAGGTCTGCAGGTGTCTATCTTTCTCTCCCCCTCTGTCTTCCCCTCCTCTCTCCATTTCTCTCTGTCCTATCCAACAACATCAATAATAACAACAATAATAACTACAACAGTAAAACAATAAGAGCAACAAAAGGGAAAATAAATATTAAAAAAAATTTTAAAGTAAAGTAAAACACTAAGCAAACATGTTTAAAACTGTGGAAAGTTAGAGGATCAATTACATCAGCCACTTATTTAGAAAATGTCTCCGAAGGGCATCAGTCTCGATTCATGAGGTGACAGGAAAAAAGAGAAGTAGCCCCGACCCTGAGAACTCCACCTGCAGATGCTGCCACTGGTTCATGAGTGGAGACTGCAGAGGCCTGACCTGAGCTCAGCGGCACAGCACTTTTCCAAAACAGACAAATAAAAAGGAAAAAACATGTGTTGGTAGGAGGGAAAAGAAAGCGAATTTCACACAAAGTCCGAAGTTCAAGAAGTCAAGTAGCCACAACCAAAATAAATACCTCAAATGGGTCATCCTGTAAGTGAAATACCTATTCCAAATGACGGTCACACATGAAATGCACGAGGTATTTACAATGTTTTGAGGCAACTGGTGTGCAGGCCGGGCAGTAAGACATCAACTTAAGCTGATAACTTAATTGGTGACTTACGACCTAGCTCACACAGCCAGAACTGTTCATGGGCCTTCAGCACTTTCTACCACATTTCTTCTCTTTCAATTCTTCCCTGTCAATCCTTCTATAGTTTCTTCATCTGTCCACACTTAGGATTTTTAGGCCACTGCCAGGCTGTAGAGCTAGCGTTAGAAAAGAAGCTTACCTTCCCCAGAGCCCCACCCTACTAGGGAAAGAGAGAGGCAGACTGGGAGTATGGACCGACCAGTCAACGCCCATGTTCAGCGGGGAAGCAATTACAGAAGCCAGACCTTCCACCTTCTGCAACCCACAAAGACCCTGGGTCCATACTCCCAGAGGGATAAAGAATAAGAAAGCTATCGGGGAGGGGCTGGGATATGGAGATCTGGTGGTGGAGATTGTGTGGAGTTGTACCCTTCTTATCCTATGGTTCTGTTGATGTTTCCTTTTTATAAAAAAAAGAAGAAAGAAAGAAAAAGGAAAAAAAAAAAGAAAGAAAGAATAGGAAAGCTATCAGGGTAGGGATTTGGATACGGAGTTCTGGTGGTGGGAACTGTGTGGAGTTGTACCCCTCTTATTCTATGGTTTTGTCAATGTTTCCTACAAATCAATAAATTAATAAATTAAATGAATATATATATATATTAAATTTAAATAAAAAAAAAAGAAAAAAAGCTTACCAACTAACTGCAGAACACTGAAACCGAAAAAGCCTTGTCAGCAGATAAATAGAAGTGTTTGGGTTTCCACATAACTACAGAAAAAAGTAACTGATTTCTAGAAGCTAGAACTAACAGACAAGCTGGAAAAGTCATGACACATTCCTGCATAGAAAAATATCATGTGGTCCAGGAGGTGGCGCAATGGGTAAAGCACTGGATTCTCAAGCTTGAGGTTCTGAATTCAATCCCTGGCAGCACATATACCAGAGTGATGTCTGGTTCTCTCTCTCTTCCTATCTTTCTCATGAATAAATAAATAAAATCTTTAAAAATAATGAAAATACAGTCCTGGCACCCATGGATAGGGCTCACTTTCCCGTATGCTTCTCCCAATCCATACCAAATAATATTGCATCCGTCGATCACAACCTAACCAAAGCAACGATTGCCATCTCAACATGCTTCACCTCAGAGTGTATCCAGAGACTTCACGTGTGGAATGACAACCCTTCAGCTTCATTACTCGGGTGAGACCTTTCCTTTTATAGTACACTCTAATTTCATCTCAGGTAGTTCACTTTCTAACAAAGTCCCATAACCTAGACATACACCAGTTTCTGTGAGAGAGAGCGTATGCGCACACGTATCCATAAACTACTGCAAAATATATACCTGAAAGCAGGATTACACTAGAGTTTGCAGTGAGTACCTCCCCAACACTTCCTCTCCACTATTCCAATCTTGGGATCCATGTTTGCTCAACAAATTGTTTGGCTTTGTATGTTAACTCTCTTTTCAATCACCAGGTTCCAGATGCCACCAGGATGCTGGCTAGGCTTCCCTGGATTGAAGACCCCACCAATGTGTCCTGGAGCTCAGCTTCCCCAGAGACACACCTTACTAGGGAAAGAGAGAGGCAGACTGGGAGTATGGACCGACCAGTCAACGCCCATGTTCAGCGGGGAAGCAATTACAGAAGCCAGACCCTCTACCTTCTGCAACCCTCAATGACCCTGGGTCCATGCTCCCAGAGGGCTAGAGAATGGGAAGGCTATCATGGGAGAGGGTGGGTTATGGGGATTGGGTGGTGGGAATTGTGTGGAGTTGTACCCCTCCTACCTTATGCTTTTGTTCACTAATCCTTTCTTAAATTAAAAATTTAAATAAAAAATAATAATAATAATAATAATAATAATAATAATGAAAATAATAAAAATAAATAAAAATGTCATGACTTGGGGGTCGGGTGGTGGCACAGTGGGTTAAGTGCATGTGGCACAAAGAGAAAGGACCGGCGTAAGGATCCCTGTTCGAGCCCCCGGGTCCCCACCTGCAGGGGAGTTGTTTCACAGGTGGTGAAGCAGGTCTGCAGGTGTCTATCTTTCTCTCCCCCTCTCTGTCTTCCCCTCCTCTCTACGTTTCTCTCTGTCCTATCCAACAACGAACAACATCACAATGGCAATAATAATAACCACAAACGAGGCTACAACAACAAGGGCAACAAAAGGGGAAAAAAATAGCCTCCAGGAGCGGTGGGTTCATGGTGCAGGCACCAAGCCCAGCAATAACTCTGGAGGGGGGAAAAAAAATGTCATGACTTTTCCGACAACTGAATATTTAGCAGGACTTCATTAATGAACTCCACTAATCTCAAAATTCAGTTGTTCATCTAAAGTTGAACTGAAACTGACTTAGACTTTTAGATTCTCTCTCTCTCTCTCCCTCTCTCTTTCTCTCACTTTATTTAGGAAATACTGATTTACAACAGTGCTGTTGCCACATACAAGTGCAGCTTGCATCTCTCCCCAAGATGGTTGTTATATTTTAAAGAAAGTATTCAGGAACCTGAGAGGATGTGCAGTGGTAGAGCGTAGGACTTGCAAGCATAAAGAAGGTCCCAAGTTCAAGCCCAGCACTATATGTGCGAGAGATGTTGTAGTGTAGTCATTCTCTTTCCTTAGTACATATATAAAATATTTTTCAAAAATATTTCAACAACGGAAAGAGATTTCTAAAGTATTATTTGACCATCTACTAAAGAAATGTGCTTAAAGACATTAGTGTTGAGGGGCTGGGTTAAGTGCACGTGGAGCAAAGCACAAGGACCAGCATAAGGATCCCTATTCAAGCCCCCGGCTCCCCACCTGCAGGGGGGTTCACTTCACAGGCAGTGAAGCAGGTCTGCAAGTGTCTGTCTTTCTCTCCCCCTGTCTTCCCCTCCTCTCTCGATTTCTCTCTGTCCTGACCAACAACAACAAAATGGGGGGCGGGAGAGACTTTAGTGTTGATAAGTAAATAAGTGTGCTGGTTAAATACAGTGTGTGATATATGCAGGCTTACATGCTACTCAGAGTTTTCTCACCTTGATTATTCCATCTGATGTCTTTTTAAATCCCTGAGAAGACCCATTGCTCTGTGGTCAAGGGAGACTGGACTTCAGTGGTGAGTAACTTGTTGACACATATTGTGGGAAGATGAGAAATTGTACCCCTGTGACAACAGCAGTCTTGTAAAACAATATTTTCTCAATAAAAATAAATTTGAAAATTAAATTTGTGGGGGTCGGATGGTGGTGTACCTGATTGAGCGCACATGTTACAATCCACAAGGACCCAGGTTCAAGTTCCCGGTCCCCATCTGCAGAGGGAAAGCTTCGTGAGTAAAATAGAATTTTTTTTTAATTTTTTAAAAAAAGATAATAAAAAATTAAATTTGTGTCATCTACCTAAAGTGAAGTTACTTTAGGGGCACAAACTGCATCTGAATTATTTTTTTTAAAGACCGGGTTTTGTTTTGTTTTTTAAGGCATTATTAATTAATTTATTTATTAATGAGAAAGACAGGAGGAGAGAAAGAAAGAACCAGACATCACTCTGGTACATTTGCTGCCAGGCATTAAATTTAGGACCTCATGCTTGAGAGACCAGAGCTTTATCCACTGAGCCATGTGCCAGACCACTGCATCTGAAATATAATGTACTCAGTGAATGGCCTCACTAAGAACACACACCCCAGTGGTGTTTCTTTGACCCTTTCTATCCAAGCAGAGTACACCTGTGCGCTCCCTCACTACCCCTCAATTGTGCATACCATCCTCCCCCTCAGAACTACACATGGTTCTTCCTAAAAAGCACCTAAAGAGGCACTGACAAGCCCACTACACCTCCTCTGTTTGAAACTCATGCTACAGGCTCTGTCAGTTAAACATTCTCTCCAACTTAAAAGTTGTCTACTTGCCAATGAAGCCTTTCTTTACAATAAATAAATAAATAAATCCTGAGGAAATCAGGTGAATTTTCACTTCACAAGTTCATTTCACAAGTGACAGAAATAGAGATTAAGTGATTTATCCAGAATGACTAAGCAAAAAAATACACTCAAATTTTTTTTTAAAATGAAAGTTAAAAAGGAGGAAGGGGGCTGGCAAGGTACCTCACGTGGACAGTGTGCTGCTTTGCCATGCACTAGCCTACGGTTCAAGCCCAGCCGCCCCCACAGCATCGAAGGAAGCTCTGGTGCTGTGGTCGCTTTCTCTCTCTCTCTCTCTCTCTTTCGCTTTCTCTCCCCCTCCTTCCCTTCTTCTTCCTCCTCCTTCCCTCTCCCTACTTCTCTAAAAAAAAACTTTTTTTTAAAAAGCCACTGGGAGCAGTGAGAAGCCATGAAGTCATACATAAATATATACTTACACATATACATACACACTTAAAAGGAATTATATCACACATGTATTACCCATATAAACGTAACAGTGAAAGGCAGGAGATGACCCACCTGGTAAAATGCTTTACCGGGGTCGAGCAGTAGTGCAGTGGGTTAAGTACAGCAAGGACCGGCATGAGGTTTGAGCCCCCGGCTCCCCACGTGCAAGGGGGTCGCTTCACAGGTAGTGAAGCAAGTCTGCAGGTGTCTATCTTCCTCTCCCCCTCTCTGTCTCCCCTTCTCTCTTGATTTCTCTGTCCTATCCAACAACAATAACAACCACAACAACGATACAACAACAAGGGCAACAAAAGGGGGGGGATGGCCTCTAGAAGCAGTGGATTCGTGGTGCAAGCACCAAGCCCCAGTAATAACCCTGGAGGCAAAAAAAAAAAATGCACACTTGACCATGTATGAGGGCCTGGGTTCAAGTCCTAGCACCAATAAGAGCACCATGCTCAACACCAAGAGGACACCCGTGAACAGCGGAACAATGCTGTGATGTCTCTCCCTGTAGGCCCCTTTATTTTTTTAAGAATTTATTTGTTTTTTGTTTGTTTGTTTATTTGAAAGATAGGAGGAGAGAAAGAAAGAACCAGACATCACTCTGGTACATGTGCTGCCAGGGATTGAACTCAGGACCACCAGTGTGTCTCTTAATATCTGAGATTAAATGGGGTGGGGAGGAAATTCACCAGGAGCAGTGGAACAGCACAGGCACAAGACCCCATCAACTCCAAGAAAAAAAAGATCATACTTATATTATGATTATAACCATGTAAAAATTGTATTCATGATAAAAAGCTAGAAAAATGTTTCATTGTTATTATTTATTTATTGGATAGAGAGAGAAATTTTAGAGGGAAGGGGGAAACAGACAGACACCTGCAGCACTGTGTCACCTACTGTGAAGCTCTCCCCCTCCTGGTGGGGACCAGGGGCTTGAGCCCAGGTCCTTATGCACCGTAACAATGTGTGCTCTAAACCAGGTGCAATGCCACTCAGCCCCTTGAAAACAACATTTTATATCTAATCAAAAAAGTGGTAAGATAGTAGATTATTTTATAACTGCTGCAAGATTATATACTATGATTTGGTCGAGAAGCTTTTTTAAAAGATTTTTATGTATTTATTTATTTATGAGAAAGACAGGAAGAGAGTGATGTCACTCTGGTATATGTGCTGCCGGGGGTTGAACTTGGGACCTCATGCTTGAGAGTCCGATGTGCCACCTCCCAGATCACAAGAAGCTTTTTAATTATATATGCCTTAGTTCGCCACTTTTCAGTAATCTAGTAATTAAAAATTTAGTAAAAACTTTCCACTTTTATTTTACTTTTAAAGCACACCAGTCTCATGTGAATCTTAATAATGAAAGGTGATAAACTCATAGTTCAAATATTTTAATGAAAAGCAGATGGATAGAAAGCTGTTGGCAGTGGAGAGATTGTACATGGATTCCTGAACACAGAATAAATCTGCTGAATAATCAAAGTCACTATAATTGTAAGATTGATAAAACAAACATCAGGAATGCTTTGATCCCTTTCACAGAAAAGGTGCCTAACCTAAAATGATTTAAAATTTTGACATTTTATACTTAAAAAGTCACATATAGGCCAAAATACATACTCTGACAAACTATATAATGTTTGTTAATTTAAGCCACAACCTAAGTAAATCAACAAGTAACCATTCAGAAAAGTACTTCTGAACTCCCCACCCCCACCTTAGCAAAGAGAATATTACAGAAATCATTCAAAAAAACCTCAGTCCATTCAGTAGTTAAACCATGGGTATGTTAATGTTTCAAAAGGGCCTATTCATAGGAAAAAGCCAAAGTATAAAAACAGCATATAAACTTATAAAAGCATTTTTAATGCACCAGGCAGAACCAAAAAGGTATTTCTATTCACAGACTCACAGACAATCCTATGTGCTGTCATTCAACTGTCAGAATCAAAGAACTATTACAATACCGAAATTTCACCAATTACCATGGCAAGATAACATTGTACTTATTATCTCAAGAAATTAACAGGAAAAAAACAACTTAAGAGTTCAGATTCCAACAACACAATAAGAAAAGAAATGAAGAGTATAGTTGGAGTCTAAACATACTTGCCCCCTTAATATTTTACACTGTTCTGCCTCCCCCCCATTTAAAGTGTTCAGATTAGGGGAACAATCACCTCTGGGCAAATTCAAGCACGTTCTGAAGTCACTTTATAGAAAAAGGTATAAATGGGAGGGCAAGAGAAGAGGGTTTTGATTCAAGATGAAAAAAAAAACAAACTTCCTCTTGTTCCTCAATCTGAGAAAATAAAGACGCCAAGAAGTCTCAAATCATATATTCCTTTAGTGAACTGGTCTACATGATTTTGGTCACCATTCAAGTAAACCTATGATGAAAGAATCAGAAAAGAGCTTAGGACACCAGTTAATAGTTACCCCAGCCCACCTCAGTCACAAAGCAGACTGTTTCACCTTGAAAAGTTCTGATTTTAACAGGTTCTAATAAAATCTGCATAAAGTGTGCCAAAGAGAATTAAAAACACAGAAGCAGAGACAAGTATCAAAGAGTCAAGGGGAAAAAATAAGTTTACAATCACATAATTGTTTCTGTCAGAAACTTGTGACCTAACTCAATAAAATTCTCTTTTTCCTGTTGCTCAAGAGAGGGAACAGATCAAGGAACTCAAAAGACCATTCAGGCAGCCCCCCATAAACTAAGAAGAGCCATCCCCACCTAGGTCAAGGTTAAAATACTGGACTATCAGCTTTCTAGTACTGAGAGTAAATAATATGACCATTACACGTTTTATTATAAATAATGGCATGCAAACATTAAGGACCTGTGATTGTGACCTAAGGCTTTGACGGTGCTTGAAGATACGAAAATGTAATTGGGTGATTCTTTTCTTGGAGATGATGAGGACATTTAATATTGTAGCTCTTTGTTATTTTTAAAGTTGAGAATATGATTAGTCTCTGCTTCCAAATGGAAGCTGCATAGCATAAAAGCCAACAGTATTTAACTCCAGAGCTGCATAAACCTGATTGAAATCTGGTCCACTCCAGGTGCCAGCTGTGTGTCTCTGACATCCTTCCGAGGCCTCAATTTTATCAGGCAGAGGAACAGCAAGAGAACATACTGAGAACTAGATAAGGAAATGGACCTAAGGCAGGCAGCACCTGACACTCAGAAAGTGCTCAATAAATAAGTTAGCAATCACTTGGTGTATGGCACCAAAGTAAAGGACTCTGGGGTGGGGGAAGTGTTCAGGTCCTGGAACATGATGGCAGAGGAGGACCTACAGGGGGTTAGACTGTTATGTGGAAAACTGAGAAATGTTACACATGTACCAACTACTATAATTTACAGTCAACTGTAAACCATGAATCCCCCCCATGAAGAAAAGTTATAAGCAAAAATAAAAAGTTCGCAATGACATTTACAATCATCTCTGGAATTCCACCAGCTTATGTCCCAGAGCCCCAGTATCATCTGTCTCCCTGCTCACTGCTCCACTACACAGGTCTCTGTTCTAGGCCTATAAGACACAGAACTCCAGCTCCAGGTCCCTTATGTTTGCTGATCCCACACAAATGCCTCGGACTGAAAGCTGCTCCCCAGAGACCCTCCAGCTGGTGTTTGCTGCCACCCTGTCTCTCTCCTTGACCTCACTCTCTTCTCTCCACTGCAGTTGGCATTTTCAGAATTGTCTACATATTGGGCTGAATTTTTTTTATGTTTATTACCCATCTCCTCTACTATCTTTATGTTCACTGCAAGATTCCCAAACCTTAAAACTTGTACATGGCAAATGGAGGACATTCAATAATTATCTGGGTTATGAGTAAAACAAAGTTTTTTTTTTGTGTGTGTGTGTGTGTGTGTGTGTGTGTGTGTGTGTTTTGTCAAAGGCTTTCTCTGCATTTTTTGATATGACCATGTGGTTTCTGGTCTTGTTTTTGTTGATGTGGTGGATCACGTTGATTGATTTGTGTATATTAAACCAACCCTGTATATTGTGTATATTAAACCCCACTTGGTCATGATGAACAATCTTTTTATTATACTGCTGTATGTGGTTGGCTAGAATTTTGTTCAATATTTTCCCATCTATGTTCATCAGAGATATTGGTCTGTAGTTTTCTTTTTTGGTTGTTTCCCTGTCTGCTTTTGTTATCAGATTGATGTTGGCTTCATAGAAGCTGGAAGGGACTGCAGGGGTAGATAGCATAATGGTTGAGCACACACATTACAATGTGCAAGGACCTGGGTTTGAGCCCCTGGTCCCCACCTGCAGGGGGAAAGTTCTGCAAGTGCTGAAGCAATGCTGTAGGTGTCTCTCTATCTCCCCCTACCCTCTCGATTTCTGGTTGTCTATATCCAATAAATAAAGATAATAAAAAATTTTAAAACACACACAGTTTTACATTTACAGAGCTAGAGAGATAGTTCAACAAGGAGAGCACGTGACTTTCTAAAGCAGAGGCTGATGTTCAAGTCCCAACACATGTGAGGTGTCGTGGCTCCAGTGCTGTGGTGTTTCTAGTTTCTATCTTTATTTCTCAGTCTCTCTCCGAATGTGGCCCTGATGAAATTGCACATGCTCGAGGGCCCAGGCTCTGAGAGAAAATAAGTTAAAAAATGCACTTACTAAAAAGGAAATATATCAGATATACTAATTCAAAAAAGTTATATGACAGTAATCCACTAAGGAGCTAAGATGAGGGAAGCAGGTACAGATATATATATCTTGAGGTTTGTGCTTTCATATTATTGCCTCCAGGGTTATCACTGGGGCTCACTGCCTGCACTAAAAATCCACAGCTATCTGTGGCCTTTTTTTCCTTCTTTTTTTTTCCTTTATTTCCAATTTGTTTTGATAGGAAAGAGAGAAACTGAGATTGGAGAAGTTAAGTAGAAGAGAGCATGCCCCCTTGCACGTGGGGGCACAGGGGCTCAAACCAGCGTCCTCACTTAGCCAGATGCACCACCACCTGGTCCTGCCTGGTATGTGCATTTGTTAAGGATGCTAATTTGCCAAACTGTGAAGAGTGGTCAGTTACCTCTCTGTGATAAGAACACACTGTTTTCTCTTTGATTTTCTATAGTGAAAGTCTATGATTTAAGTGGGAAAAAAAAAACAGAAAGTCAATTACTAAGAACTCACCTCATTTATGTAATTAATGACAAACACAAAAACTTGACAATAAAGAATTTCATCACAGGCAGGGGATAGACAGCATAATGGTTATGCAAAGAGACTCTCAGACCTGAGGCTCCAAAGTCCCAGGTTCAATACCCCACAATAAGCCAGAGCTGAGCAGTGCTCAGTAAAGAAAAAAAAAGAATTTCATCACAGTTTTATGTGCAATCATTATATATATATATGTATATATATAATGATTGCATATATATACATATATATATATATATATATATATATATATATATATATATATATGGCAGTCAACATTATTTAAATAAATGATGATCAATCAAATAGCAGACTAGTCTGCGGCCACTGAAGTTGTATTGTAGGGCAACAGTAATCAATAAGGAAGGCTGGAACAAAGGACACTCATGACAGTTTACCTTTTACATCTTCTTTGTGCTTTTTCCATATTTAAATGTACTAGAAATGATCATGAATTACCTTCACACTCAGAAGAAGCTTAAGTGATTGTGGTTAGGCCAAAAGCTGCCTTCTTGCCTTATTTGAGCACCATCTAGTGCTCAGTACACATAATACAACTTTCATAATGCAGTAGACTACCTAAAAGGTCTTTATAAAAAGAATGTTCTGCTCCAACAAAGACTTTACTTGGTCTCAGTTGAACAATTAATTCAAAAGAAGCTTGGGGTTTTCAATCGTCAAGACAAAGCAGTCACTGGAAAATCGGCTAAACTTCTGCTGCTGCTTTTTGCCCCTCAAATAGTTTAGCCTAGCCCACAAGACAAGTTCCCTCTTCTTTTATATAAACATTAGTCTTAATCAATTAATTTTTGGATAGAGACAGAGAGAATCAAGAGGTAAGGGGGGGAGAGAGAGAGAGACAGAGAGAGAGAAAGACACCTGCGGCACTGCTTCACTGTTTGTGAAACTTTCTCCCTGCAGGTGGGGACAAGGGGCTTGACCTAGGTCTTTCTGTACTGCAATGTGGGTGCTTAACCAGGTGCACCACTGTCTGGTCCCCAGAGTTTCCCCTCTTTTACCCTGATGGGTATCTATCTATTTCTAGAAAGAAAAGCCAGACACTTCACAGGCCTTGTGCTGTTTTATCTACCCCATAAATCTAGCTGGCACATGCTGCTGTCTTTCCTCTTATAGAAGTTGGCAACAGGCTCAGTAATACTAAATTGTGTAAATTCACAAAACTAACAAATAGTGGAGCTGAGGAGTAAGACAAAGTCAGCCTGGCTCCAAATTCTACGTCCTGCCTGCCTGCCTGCCTGCCTCACTATCTTCCTTCTTGATATTTTCAGCCAAAATCACAGCATTTTTAGGCCAATGGATTCCATTCTTTTAAAGCATTCAAGCAGGAAGCATATTGCCCAGCACCGTTCTCAGGAACTCTCATTAGTAATGTTCAAAGAAAACAACAACATAAGGGGCAGCCAGGTGGCTCAACTGGATAGTGCACAGACCTGGCCATTCTTGCAGCCAAGGTTTGAGCCCAGCCCCTACTGTACTAAGTTTCTGGTGCTGTGGTCTTTCCTTCTCTCCCCTTCTATCGAAGCAGTTGAGTTGCAGCCTCTCCAATTCCACCTCTAGTATCACAAACAGGAAGGTTTCACTTTTTCCTATAGCTAAAGAGCATTCCAGTGTGTGTGTGTGTGTGTGTGTGTGTGTGTGTGTGTGTGTGTGTGTGTGTGTGTGTGTGTGTGTGTGCGCGCGCGCGCGTGCGCGCGCCACACCTTCATTCACTTATTTTACTGGGTTTTATCCACTTATTTACTTGGGTTGTTTCCATATCTTGACTGTAAAGAATCAAAGTGTGGGGCTGGGCCAGGTGGTGGCGCACCTGGTTGAGCGCACGCATGTGTTACAATGCACAAAAACCCAGGTTCGAGCCCCTGGTCCCCAACTGCAGGGGGAAAGCTTTGCGAGTGGTGAAGCAGTGTTGCAGGTGTCTCTCTGTCTCTCTCCTATCACCCCCTTTCCTCTTGACTTCTGGCTGTTTCTATCCAATAAATAAAATAAAGATTAAAAAAAGAAGAAGAATCAAAGTGTGGGGGCCAGGCAGTGGCACACCTGGTTAAGCACACACATCACAGTGCGCAAGGTCCCAGGTTCAAGCCCCGGTTCCTACCTGCAGGGGAAAAGCAGTGAAGCAGGGCTATAGGTGTCACTCTGTCTCTTTCCCTCTCTGTCTCCCCTCCTCTCTCAATTTCTCTCAGTCTCTATCCAATAATAAAAAAAATGTAAAAAGGATCAAAGTGTGTAAGCATCTTTATGGGCAAATGTTTGTTTTTCTTTTTTTTTTTCCTCCTCCAGGGTTATTGCTGGGCTCGGTGCCTGCACCATGAGTCCACCGCTCCTGGAGGCCATTTTTTCCCCCTTTTGTTGCCCTTTTTGTAGCTTCGTTGTGGCTATTATTATTGCCCTTGTTGACGCAATTCGTTGTTGGATAGGACAGAGAGAAATGGAGAGAGGAGGGGAAGACAGAGAAGGGGAGAGAAAGATAGACACCTGCAGACCTGCTTCACCGCCTGTGAAGCGACTCCCCTGCAGGTGGGGAGCCGGGGGCTCGAAAATGTTTGTTTTTCAGGCATATCTAGAAGTGGGATATTTTGAGAAATCACAACTACTTCACCACTTGTGAAGCTTCACTCCTGTAAGTGAGAACTGGGGGCTTGAACCTGAGTCCCTCCACACTGTAATGTGTACATTCAACCAGGTGCGCCACCACCTGGTCCCCAATTTTCTGAGTTATGTATTTTATTTTTTAATTAATTAATTTTGTCTCCAGGGTTACCACTGGGGCTTAGTGGCTGCACTACAAATGTACTGCTCCTGGTGGCTATTTCTTTTCAATTTATTGGATAAGGCAAAGAGAAATTGAAAGGGGAAGGGAAGACAGAGGAGGAGAGAGAGACCTGCAGACCTGCTTCACCATTTGTGAAGCAGCCCCCCTGCAGGTGGGGATCCACGGGCTCAAACCAAGATCCTCACGCTTCATACTATGTGTGTTTAACCTATCATTATGTATTTTAGATACTAGCCTTCTGTCAGTGTATGGTGTGCAAATATTTTCTTCATTCTATAAGAACTTTTTTTTTTCCCCTCCAGAGTCATTGCTGGGTGGCTCAGTGCCTGCACTACGAATCCACTGTTCCTGAAGGCCATTTTTTTTCCATTTTTGTTGCCCTTGTTGTTATTGTTTTTATTGCTGTTGTTGTTGGAGAGAACAAAGAGGAATCGAGAGAGGAGGGGAAAACAGAGGGGAAAAGAAAGATAGATACATGAAGACCTGCTTTACCGCTTGTGAAGTGACCCCCCTGCAGGTGAGGAGCCGGGAGCTCAAACTGGAATCCTTAGGCCAGTCCTTAAGCTTCACACCATGTGCACTTAACCCACTGTGCTACCACCTGGCCCCCAAGCTTTTTAGTTTGATGTAACCAATTTGTTTAGTTTTACTTTTGTTTACTCATTAAAGTTGAGTCCCAAAAGTCATTCCATGCATTGTATTTCCTTCAATCTATTTTATGGCTTGAAAGCTAGTATTGAAGTCTTCATTCCATTATGAATTAACTTTTATTCATGGTGTAACATCCAATTTCATTCTTTTGCATATGACTATCCAGTTTTCCCATTGCCATTTACAGAAGAGACTTTACTGGGTGAGGATAGATAGCATAATGGTTATGCAAAGAGACTCTCATGCCTGAAACTCAATCCCCTGCACCACCATAAACCAGAGCTGAGTTAAAATAAAAATAAAACCAGAGCTCTGGTTAAAATAAAAATAAACAAAAAAAAGAGAGAGAGACTTTACCTTTCTTATTTTATTTTATGCTCCTGACTCCTTTGTTGTACACTGTATTACAATGGTGGAGGAGGACCTAGGCGAGGGGGGTAGAGTGTTTTGCAGAAAACGGAGAAATCTTATACTTGTACCAACAACTGTACTTACTGTTGACTAAACCATTAATCCTCCTAATAAAAAAAATTATATATTGGCGCCCAACGTGGGGCTGGACCTGCACAACTCCCAGATAAGTGAAGACTTTGCTTACCTATGCACTATGGTCTTCTCTTCTACTTATGAAAAGGTTTGCCAAAGCCTATACTGTTTCATTATGAGACAGTTACTCTGTCTCTGGAACATTTTACTCTGGGCAACACTTCGGTTCCCTGACCAGGAACTTTGGTTTCTTATGACCGGGATCATAGAGCTTGGGAGATGCACGGAGATTTCTCCTTGGACTTTCTGGATTCCCTCTCTCATGTTTCCCGAGGAAAAGGACTACATTTTGCTCCGGGCCACAGTTTGGTTCTTTATGACCATGATCGTAGACCTTGGGATATGCATGGGGATTTCCCCTGGGACTTTCTGGACTTCTTCTCGCATGTTTCCCATGGAGAAGGACTACTCTAATTTGAGGAGTGTTCTCCAGTACCCTGGCAGTTCCCAAGTATGGAGACAAGTGGTTACTTCTACTCTCCTGATTGGATTCTTTCTTCGATGGGAAGACACTTTTAAAAATGGGTGCCTGAAGCAATCCAGCAGGAACAGTCAGAAGCACCCTAAGTGGAATTTCGAGGAGCTTTTTGGACTAGGACGCCCTCCAGGGACTCTTAATCCTACATGGTGAGATCTTGATAATCTGGTTCAAGTTGCGTTTCATAAGAGAATGATTTGAATGACTGAATTTTTGTTTGACATTGACTTAAAAAAAAAATGCTGGACGCAGCCATGATTTCTAGAGACATCCAGAAACAATCCAAAAATTGTTTTTTCCCTCCTTTGATTTCTCTTTTACATCTTGACATGAATCTGAAACATTTAATACTGAAAACTGTATGAGTTATGGGTGGGGCAGATAGTGCAATGATTATGTTAATTATTCTCATGCCTGAGGCTTTTAACCATGATTCTTCTGTTTACCTTTCCACATTTTATTGAGTTTAAACTGTTTAAACAACCTTAAAATCATACTAGAAAGGACTTCCAATTATAATGGAGTTATCAATTATAGTAAACTTCTAATCTACTACAAGTTTTATTTGACAAGTAAGTGAATTTCAGCTGTCAAAGTCTTCACATGAAAAAGCATCTACTCAAATGGAATTTCTGGAAATCCATTTGGATCCTGTTCTCTGACATCGCCCACAAGATGGAATGACTACAACACACCCCTGGAAACCAATGATGAGACCTGGCACGACCTGAAGAAACAGATTCACAAACTCCAAAGATCACTCTCTACAGAAAAGCAGAATTCTGGTGGCTGACATTCCCCATCGAGACAGATGTGCAGCGTTTCATCGTCTGGCATTTTCTTCTGTGGTCATCTACTTTGGACTGACATCTCCATCGGACTTACTGGTACACGCTGCTGTGTTTCTCAAAGACTAACTTCAGCCAATTGCCTTGAGACTTTATAGACCATGTCCCCTCGCCTGCAGGCTCTGCCCCAGAGGCAGAAAACTCCCCCTCCTTATTAGGTTATGCCCACAGAGGCATGAAGCACCCCAAGAGGCAAGAGACGCCCACAGAGGCAGGAAACACCCTTTGAGGCAAGAGATGCCCCCAGAGGCATGAAGCGTTCCCAGAGGCAAGAAATTCCCTTTCGCCTGTTAGGCCTTGCCCTTTGAGGCAAGAAACGTTCCCCTTGGCATCACACTGGTTATTGCTGCTCGCCTATTTTGTTTTCCATGTCTTATGCCAGTTCTTTTGAAAACGCCTGTACGACATAGGTTTCTGTTCACCCCACAATGGCCATTAGTTAAAAAGAAAGGGGGAATTGTTGGTATGCATGAGATCCCTTCTGTTTCATTTGGTTTAAATCCCCCCTGCTTAACACTATTCTATTTACATAACCACTGTTAACAAGTACCACCTTCCCTCCAGGGCATTGGTGGTTCAGTGATAGGATTCTCGCCTGCTCCACCCCCTCCTTGTCACACTCTGATTTTCACCAGTCACTTTTCTCTCCACCCTCTCTATGTCACATCCTGTTTCCACCCTACTTGGAAAGTATATATAAAGACAGTATTGTGAGTTTTACGGTACCTTGAGTTTAGCTTAGCTCGGCTTAGATTGGGCTGCGTCCTGAATGAATAAAGAGATACTGCCTACAGCTCAACCATGAGTCCCTGGTCGTCTGTTGCCTGCCCGTGAAGCCAGCCCGTCAAAAACAACAATATATATATGAAAAGAAAAAATTCTTCTGTATGATAAATCATGCTGTTTCTTTACCCTCTTTTTTAAATCTCTATTACTACAGCATGATCAGTGGTACCTAAAATCAGCTCCACATGATTAAGGGAACGGTGTCAAGATGTGTTGGTACTATAGCTAATCTCCAGTTTGACCTTCAACTCAATTTTCCAGTAGTCTCAGCAGACACAATAAGTAGTCTATGCTAAATCTCATAAATTATACACTAAGTTAAACTACTAAGGTTTAATTCAAATATAGCCAAAAGTCAGAAGTCAAAACATAATGCTAAAATATATAAACAGTTAACAAAAAGAAAATATAAATATCCAGGAGAGCTAGGAATTTAGAAAAAGAGTTTAAGGAATACATTGTCAGGAAATCTGTAGAAATACAAAGCTCTCTCTATTTAGTATGGAGAAATGGATTCAGACAGAAATCCATGACTTCAATGATTCACTTGATAGGAAAATGAAAATCCTGAAAACAGTTACAGGGATTGACGGACACTCTGAATGCATTTTCAGTCTCAAAGTAAGAAAGGAGACTTACCATGTAGAAGAGAGAACAATGGGAGTTGGGCGGTAGCAACAGCAGGTTAAGCGCACGTGGCACAAAGCACAGGGAACGGTTAAGGATCGGGTTCGAGCCCCCAGCTCCCCACCTGCAGGGGAGTCACTTCACAGGCAGTGAAGCAGGTCTACAGGTGTCTATCTTTCTCTCCCCTTCTCTGTCTTCCCCTCCTCTCTCCATTTCTCTCTGTCCTATCTAACAACAACATCAATAACAACAACTACAACAATAATAAAAAACAAGGGCAACAAAAAAGGGAAAAATAAAAAACTTAAAAAAGAAAAAAAAATGTATTCATTCAACAAGTTTCCCATTTAGTACTTTGCTTTCTGAGCAGTAGAGAATCAAACAAGGACAGAAGAAGAAGGAGAAGGAGAAGGAGAAGGAGAAGGAGAAGGAGAAGGAGAAGGAGAAGGAGAAGGAGAAGGAGAAGGAGAAGGAGAAGGAGAAGGAGAAGGAGAAGGAGAAGGAGAAGGAGAAGGAGAAGGAGAAGGAGAAGGAGAAGGAGAAGGAGAAGGAGGGGAGGGGGCAGGAGGGGGGAGGGGAGGGGAGGGGCGGGGGAGGGGAGGGGAGGGGAAGACTTTTTAAAAACTATGGTGGTTATCCTTGGAGGGAGGGTGGGGAGAGAGCCAGGCTGTGGTTGTGCGTGTAGTATGGAACTATACCCTTGTAATCTTATGATCTCATAAAAACCATCATGAAATCACTAATAAAGTAAAATAAAATAAAAACATAATGACAATATACATATTTAATTTTCCTTTTCTCCCTCTCTCTCTCACCCCCCCCCCTTTTTTGGCAATACCAGGACCTTGCATATGGCAGGATTTCACCACTCCTGAGCTGACTTTTTCAATCTTCTTACTTCAGACAGAGACAGAAACAGTCAAATAAACAAAATAGCACTGGACCTTCTCCCAGTGCTGTGCCAGTACATGGTGCCAGGGCTCAAACCCAGATCATGGACAGCAAGATTCACATTCTACTGGATGAGTTACCTTCCAGTTCCCATACACTTTATTTTTTAACTCACCCTCAAGATATAGATAGCACTTCCAAACTAAGGTTGGAGAAGGGAAGCATATAAAGCAAAGAGAAAATCTTACTTCCCAGTTGTTGTGGTTTTTGGATCTACAGGGACATGTGTGTCATAAGGACAAGCGGACAGATACATGAGGACCAACAGATGTCAAAAAAAAAAAATTTTTTTTAATCAACATGCCACATAAATCTGTGTAGCTCTCTACTGGAGTGCTCAGTCTCCAAGTATTCTCTTACCTGCTGGTTGGTGCAGGGAAAGAAAACGAGAGAAGCTGATTCCAGAATGGGTCATTCTCGGAGACAGACTCTGTTCCTGACAGCTTCTTCAAGTACTCGTTTGTGGCAAGGTCATCGATTCTGCTACTGTTTGACCCCATCTTCTAGTCTGGCAAACACCTTGTCCTTAAACCTTCATTTCCATAAGACCACCTACAATGAATGAAAAGAAAGTTAGATGTTCAAGCAAGTCATCAGACTTTTTCTATCCTTGACCTAAATGTGAACAAATAAATAAACTTACTAGAGGAAATTGCACCTATCTTGATTTTTAAAATATATTGAATATCAGATATACCGGCTCCCCAGCTGCAGGGGAGTCGCTTCACAGGCGGTGAAGCAGGTCTGCAGGTGTCTATCTTTCTCTCCCTGTTTTCCCCTCCTCTCTCCATTTCTCTCTGTCCTGTCCAACAACGACAACATCAGTAACAACAACAATAATAAGTACAACAATAAAACAACAAGGCCAACAAAAGGGAATAAAGAAATAAATATTAATAAAAAAATTATGACTCAAGGGCCAAATCCACCCTGCTCCCCTCTCCCCTCAACAGTTAGGCAATCCAGGAAGTGGCACAGTGGGAAAATTCTGGACTTACAAGCATGACAGTCTGAGTTTGACTGTTGGCATCACATGTGCCAAGAGTGATACTCTGGCACTGTCTTAAAATAAATGACCAAAGCAAAAAAAGCTTAAATTTTAAATCTTTAAAAAGAAAAAGATGTGTTAATACTGTTTGTTTTGCTTTGTTGTTTGCATCACCAAGGAATGAGCCCGGAGCTTCATGCATGTACAATATTGCTGCTTAACAGTCTCCATGACACAATGGTTTCCCATTCTACAGAGAGAAGGCGACAGAGAGTAAAGACACCACAACACCACACTACCGCCCACACAGTCCCAGAGGCTCAGGCAAACAGGTGTAAGCTCTTTGAGCGAGCTACCTCCCAGCCCTATGGATTTGAATGCTTGAAATATTTTTAAATCAAAATACTTTGAAGAATGTGAAAATTACACGACGTGTTTTACCATGCAGCACTTGCCCTCAACTCATGAGAGCAACAATCAGAAGAAGCAGAACATGTAAAACCTTTCATCATAGTACAATATATGCACTTACAATCATCTGTTTCACAGTGAAAATGAGGTTGCAACCAAAGTAAGTTTCTAAAAGGCAAACAGACCTGATGGGTCTAGACCTCTCTCCACTGTTACCGGTCCTCTCTATCAGAAACAAGAAAACAGACCCCTTTGTGGGCGCCCATAGGACCTTGCCCTCAATGTGGATCAACAACAGTAGAGAATGTCCCATTCTCAGAAGGGAGGCTGGACAACATACTCTGTGCTCCACCTGAGGAAGATGGGTCCTGAAATTGAGGCAGCTTAGAACGTTCCTACTCATGACCACAGAATGGGAGCTCAGATCTACAGGGATGCAGAGGTCACATAGGCTCCTAAGCTGAATATGGGCCCCAGGTCACATCAAATCGATGGGGTTTACAGTCAACAATATTTATACACCTTTCCTATATTTGGGAGCTACTCTCTTCCCTGATCCAGCTTTCTAGCCCTTTGTCCAGTCATGATGTCATCTCCCCAGACAATAACTTGGATCCACCTGCATATCAGATGTCAGGCTTAGAAGAAAAAAAAAACTAGTATAGTCATGGGCAAATTTGGAATATAACTAAAATAGGCCTATTAGCCATCTACAAAATGGAGACACCCCAACTCTATATCTGCACTATTCCAGCCTTTAGGTTCAGGAGTAGTTAACAATTTGTATGGCTTTATAGATTAACTCTTTTTTTCAAGTACCAGGTTCCAGATGCTACCATGATGCCAAACAGACTTCCCTGGGCAGATGACCCCACCAATGTGTCCTGGAGCCCCACTTTCCCAGCCCTGTCCCACTAAGGAAAGAGAGAGACAGGCTGGGAGTATGGATTGACCTGTCAACGTCCATGTTCAGCAGGGAAACAATTACAAAAGCCAGAGACCTTTCACCTTCTGTATACCACAATGACCTTGGGTCCATACTCCTAGAGGGATAAACAATAGGAAAGCTATCAGGGGAGGTGATGGGATACGGAGAGCTGGTGGTGGGAATTGTGTGGAGTTATACCCCTCTTATCCTATGGTTTTTGTCAGGTTTCCTTTTTAAAAATTAAAAAAAAAAAAAAAATCTCGGGAGCCAGGTGGTGGCGCAGCAGACTGAACACGCATGGCACGAAGCGCAGGGACTGGTATAGAGACCCTGGTTTGAACCCCTAGCTCCCCACCGGCAGGGGAGTCACTTCACAAGCAATGAAGCAGGGCTGCAGGTGTCTATCTTTCTCTCCCTCTCTCTGTCGTCCCCTCCTCTCTCCATTTCTCTGTCCTATCCAACAACAAAGACAGCAATAACAAGAAAAAAAAGACAGCAATAACAACAACAATAATAATAATAACAATGATAAATAATAAGGGAAACAAAAGGGAAAATTTTTTTAAATAAATAAATAACATTTTTTTAAAAACTCACTTATTCATGAGAGGAAGACAGAGAATGAGAACACCAACACATCACGCTGGCAGATGAAATGCTGCACACTAAACTGGGGACCTCATGTTTAAGGGTCTAACATTTCATCCTCTTAGTTTTCTTTATTTTTTTTTTATTGTCACTGGGGTTACTGTTGGGGCTTGGGGCTCAGGGCTCGGGCTTAAGGCTGACATTACCAATCCACTGCTCACAGAAGGCATTTTTTTCTTTTTCTTTTTTTTAAAAGAGTATTCCCCTTTTTTTCTAATTTTTTTTTATATTTATTTCTCTTTTGTTGCCCTTGTTGTTTTATTGTTGTAATTATGCTTGCTGTCATTGTTGTTGGATAGGACAGAGAGAAATGGAGAGAGGAGGGGAAGACAGAGAGGAGGAGAGAAAGACAGACACCTGCACACCTGTTTCAGCACTTGTGAAGCGTCGTTCCTGCAAGGAGAGAGCAGGGCTTCAACCTGCATCATTGCATGGTAATATGCACGCTTCCCCCGGTATAGCACTACCCAGAACCCCCAACTTGGTTTTCTTAAAATAAATAAGACTGTATTTCAATTAAAACAGTTGTTCGGAGAATAATTTAGTACAACTGGCTGTGAACAACTTCTAAAATCAAAAATGAGAAAATACTAACTCGGGAGGCCAGCGGTGGCCCACGCACCTGGTTAAGCACACATAGTGCAAAGAGCAAGGACCTGCACAAGGATCCCGGCTCCCCACCTGCAGGGCAGCCGCTTCACAAGTGGTGAATCAGGTCTGCAGGTGTCTCTATTTCTCTTCCCCTCTCTATCTCCCCCTCCTCTCTCAATTTCCCTTTATCCTATCAAAAAAATGGGAGGGGGGAATGGCCACCAGGAGCAGTGGATTCATAGTGCAAGCAATGAGCCCCAGTGATAAGCCTAGAGGCAAAATGAAATAAAAGGGGAGGGGAGGGGAAGGGAGGAGGAGGGGAGGGGAGGGGAGGGGAACGAGAGGGGAGGGGAGGGGAAGGAGAGGGGAGGGGAGGGGGATGGGAGGGGAGGGGAGAGGGAAGGGAGGGGAGGGGAGGAGGAGGGGAGGGGAAGGGGAGGGGAAGGGGAGGGAAGGGGAAGAGGAGGGGAAGAGGAGGGGAGAGGAGGGGAAGGGGAGGGGAGGGGGAAGGGGAGGGGAGGGGAAGAGGAGGGGAGGGGAAGAGGAGGGGAGGGGAAGAGGAGGGGAGGGGAGGGAAAGGGGAGGGGAGGGGGATGGGAGGGGAGGGGGAAGGGAGGGGAGGGGAGGAGGAGGGGAGGGAAGGGGAGGGGAAGGGGAGGGGAAGGGGAGGGAAGGGGAGGGGGAGGGGGAGGGGAGGGGGAGAGGAGGGGAGGGGGAGGGGAGGGGGGAGGGGAAGGAAAGGGGAGGGGAGGGGAGGGGAGGGAAGGGAAGGGGAAAATATTAACTCAGTAAAACCTAAAGTGGAACCTACTTTATGTATGACAAGTGCTGGTGGCAAACTTGTGTAAAAAAGAAAAAAAAAAAAAAACCTGAACTGGAATTGGCGTATTGCACCAAAGTAGAAGACTCTGGGGTGGGTGGGTGGGGAGAATACAGATCCAAGAATGATGACAGAGGACCTAGTGGGGGTTGTATTGTTATATGGAAAACTGGGAAATGTTATGCATGTACGAACTATTGTATTTACTGTCGAATGTAAAACATTAATCCCCCAATAAAGAAATTAAAAAAGAAAAGAAAAAAAAAGCTGAACAAGCACATGAACTTGGTGAAGATCCCAGGTGTTACAAGCCCCACTTGCTATTCATTCTATTATCAAACACTAGGTATTTCATAAAACACTTGAAGTCGTCATGTGTTACTGAACCAGTTGAAATGGCTCACTTCATTTGGTCTCATGGATTTCAAATGCCTTTGTTCCAGGAAACTCTAGGCAGACTTGATAATTCTCAACAAATGTACTCCAAACTTAGAAGGACAACAGCATTTACATATAGAATATGTAAATGGGCTCCCTAACACTTCCTCTCCACTATTCCAAGCTTTGGGTCCATGATTGCTCAACAATTTGTTTGGCTTCGTATGTTAACTCTCTTTTAAGTCACCAGGTTCCAGATGCCATCAGGAGGCTGGCCAGGCTTCCCTGGATTGAAGACCCCACCAATGTGTCCTGGAGCTCAGCTTCCCCAGAGACACACCCTACTAGGGAAAGAGAGAGGCAGACTGGGAGTATGGACCGACCAGTCAACACCCATGTTCGGGGGGAAGCAATTACAGAAGCCAGACCTTCTACCTTCTGCAACCCACAATGACCCTGGGTCCATGCTCCCAGAGGGATGGAGAATGGGAGGGCTATCAGGGGAGGGGGTGGGATATGGAGATTGGGTGGTGGGAATTGTGTGGAGTTGTACCTCTCCTACCCTATGGTTTTGTTAATTAATCCTTTCTTAAATAAAAAAAAAAAAGAATATGTAAATGGTGGCTGGGTGGTGCGCACCAGCTTGAGCACACATTACAATGTTCAAGGATCCAGGTTTGTGCCCCCAGTCCCCACCTGCAGAGGGAAAGCTTTGCAAGTGGTGAGGCAGTGTTGCAGGTGTCTGATTCTCTATCACCCCTTTCCCTCTTGATCTCTGGCTGTTTCCATTCAATAAATGAAGATAATTTAAAAATTTTTTAAAGAACCTATAATGAGATAAAGTCCTTTCAAAGACAAGTGACATTCTTTGAATCATAAGTAATGCCAAGCTGCTCTGTACACATTCTACACTATCAAAACTTCTAAACCAATGCTCAATCTCCTAAATCAAACTATAGTCCCAGCAGCTTTTTGTTCTTAATGCAATCACAAAGATACTTTCCACACTTCCAAAACCATTTAACTGTTCGATGAGAAGCTTCCACCTAATGCTTAGTTGGAAGCACTCAGTGTGCAATGGGATGATATTGATTCAGTGTTAAGAGTACATGGTTTGCGAAGGCAGGGCTACAGAGCAGCAAAAGCTGTGTTTCTTTCCTCCCCTCCCCTCCCCTCCCCTCCCCTTCACCTCCCCTCTCCTCTCCTCTCCCAGGTCAACTAGGAATACCAAAGGAGATCTGGGACAGCAACAAGGCAGGACAGGAACCCACCAAATCAGCAGTGAGTGCAAATACTTGTGGCTCGTGGACAGAGAGGAGCCTAGAAAGAGATTAAGGGGCTGGTAACAGTCCGGCAGTTTACCAGTTAACACACCAACTACAGTCTGTTTCACCAACAAAAAGACGCTGAAGGGAGGAGAGGACTCCCCTATGACTCACCAAATGCAACAGTCAGTCTCCATCAAAACCTTCTCAGACAAGCAACAGTTAAAGAATCAACTATCACCAAGCCTGACCTGAAAGAAGTTCTGAAAGGTCTCCTATAAACAATCAGAGCACCATAAGTAGGCCATATGTCAGAACACCCTAAAAATCCACAAGAATGGCATTAAAATTTCTTCAATCTTTAATATCAATAAATGTCAATGGCCTGAATTCACCCATTAAAAGGCACAGAGTAGGAAGATGGATCAGAAAACACAACCCAAAAATATGCTGTCTACAAGAAACCCACCTAACTCAACAAGACAAACACAGACTCAAAGAGAAAGGATGGAAAACTAACAGCTATTCTCATATCTAACAAGATACACTTTAAAATAAATAAAATTTAAAAAGATAGGGATGTACACTACTTAATGCTCAGCGGATCAATCAAGAGGACTAAACAATTATTAACATCTATGCACCCAATGAGAAGCCATCTAAATACATCAAACATCTACTGAAAGAGCTACAAGCAATATATTAACAACAACACAGTCATAGTAGGGGACTTCAACACCCCACTCTCTCAACTTGACAGATCATCCAGGCAGGAAATCAATAAAGACATGAGGGAGCTAAATGAAGAGATAGATAAACTAGAACTACTGGACATTTTCAGAGTCATTCATCCCAAGAAACTGGAATACACATTCTACTCAAGTCCACATGGGTCATTCTCAAGGACAGACCATATGTTAGGCCACAAAGACAGCATCAGCAAATTCAATACCATTGAAATCATCCCAAGCATCTTCTCAGACCACAGTGGAATGAAACTAACACTTAACAATCAACAAGAGATTAGTAATAGTCCCAAAATGTGGAAGCTCAACAGTATGCTACTTAAGAACTTCTGGGTCAAAGAGGAAATAAAGGAAGAAATCAAAATGTTTCAAGAGTTCAATGAAAATGAAGACATAAGCTATCAGTACAACTAAGTACAGCTAAGGTAGTACTGAGAAGGAAGTTCATAGCCATATAAACACACATTAGGAAACAAGAAAAAACACAAATAAACAGCCTGATTGCACATCGTAAAGACCCAGAAGAACAAAGGAACCCTAAAACAACCAGAAGGACAGAAATCACTAAAGTTAGGGCAGAAATAAATAACACTGAAAATAAGAAAACCATACAAAAGATCAACAAAAGTAAATGTTGGTTCTACAAAAGAGTGAACAAAATTGACAAACCTTTAGCCAGACTCACAAAACAAAAAAGGGAGAAGATCCAAATACATCGGATCATAAGTGAAAGAGGAGATATCACAACAAGACACTGCAAAAATTCAACATTTCTGGGAGTCAGGTGGTAGTGCAGCTGCTTAAGTGCACATGGCACCAAGCACAAGGACCAGCATAAGGATCCCGGTTCGAGCCCCCAGCTTCCCACCTACAGGGGAGCCACTTCACAGACAGTGAAGCAGGTCTGCAGGTGTCTTTCTCTCCCCCTTTCTGTCTTCCCCTCCTTTCTTCATTTCTCTCTGTCCTATCCAACAATGACGACATCAATAACTACAACAACAATGAAAAACAACAAGGGCAACAAAAAAGGGAAAATAAGTAAATTAAAAAAAAAAGAAATGTTAGAAATTTCTTCTATGAACAACTATATGCCACCAAGCTAGAGAACCTGGAAGAAATGGACGATTTCCTAGATACCTACGAACTTCCAAAATTAAGAGGAAGTGGATAACATGAACAGGCTCACCACAGCTAATGAAATTGAAACAGTTATCAAAAACCTTCCCAAAAATGAAAGTCCTGGACCAGATGGTTTTACAAATGAATTCTACAAAACCTTCAAAGAACTACTAATATCTCTACTTTTAAAAGCCTTCCAGAAGATTGAAGACACTGGAATACTCCCCTCCAGCTTCTATGAAGCCAACATCACTTTGATACCAAAAGCAGACAGGGACACAACCAAAAAAGAAAACTACAGACCAATATCTCTGATGAACAACTGGATACAGCAGTATATTAAAAGGATTGTTCATCATGACCAAGTGGGGTTTATCCCAGACATGCAAGGTTGGTTTAATATATGTAAATCAATCAACGTGATCCACCACATCAATAAAAGCAAGACCAAAAACCACATGGTCATATCAATAGATGCAGAGAAAGCCTTTGATAAAATACAACACTACAAAACACTACAGAAAAATGGGAATAGATAGAAAATTCCTGAAGATAGTGGAGTCTATATATAGCAAACCTACAGCCAACATCATACTTAATGGTGAAAAACTGGAAGCATTTCCACTCAGATCAGGTACTAGACAGGGCTGCCCACTATCACCATTATAATTCCACATAGTGTTGGGAGTTCTTGCCATAGCAATCAGGCTGAAGCAAGGAATTAAAGGCATACAGATTGGAAGAGAAGTCAAACTCTCCCTATTTGCAGATAACATGATAGTATATACAGAATAACCTAAGGAATCCAGCAAGAAGCTTTTGGAAATCATCAGGCAATACAGTAAGGTGTCAGGCTATAAATTAACTTTCAAAAGTCAGTGGCATTCCTCTATGCAAACACTAAGTTAGAAGAAGTTGAAATCCAGAAATCAATTCCTTTTACTATAGCAACAAAAACAATAAAATATATAGGAATAAACCTAACCAAAGAAGTGAAAGACTTGGGGGAGTCAGCAGTAGCGCAGCGGGTTAAGCACACATGGCACCAAGTGCGACGACAGGCTTAAGGATCCCAATTCGAGCCCCCAGCTCCCCACCTGCAGGGGAGTCACTTCACAGGTGGTGAAGCAGGTCAGCAGGTGTCTATCTTTCTCTATACCTCTCTGTCTTCCCCTCCTCTCTCCATTTCTCTCTGTCCTATCCAACAACAACAATGTCAATGGCAATAATAACAATACAGACAACAACCAGGGCAATAAGGGCAACAAAATGGGAAAAATAGCCTCCAGGAGCAGTGGATTTGTGATGCAAGCAGCGAGCCCCAGCAATAACCCTGGAGGTAAAATAAAATAAAATAAAATAAAATAAAATAAAATAAAATAAAATTGTCTGAGAACCTTAAGGACCCAGGTTCAAGCCCTCAGAGCCCAACTGCAGGGGGGAAGCTTCACAAGAAGTGAAGCAATGCTGTTAGTGTCTCTACCTCTCTAATTCCTACTCCACTTTCAACTTATGTCTAAAAAACAAACACCGCCAAGAGTGGTAGATGTACCATGGCAGGCACCAAACCCCAGTGATAACCCTGGTGACAATAAATAAATTTCCCCCGAGTAGTGGAGTTACACATGTGTAAGACTACAGAGCTGCAAAGGAAAAACAATGTGGAGTTACACATGTATAAGACTACAGAGCTGCGGGGGTCAGGCGGTGGCGCAGCGGGTTAAGCGCATGTGGCACAAAGTGCAGGGACCGGCGTAAGAATACCGGTTCGAGTCCCCGGCTCCCCACCTGCAGGGGAGTCGCTTCACAGGCGGTGAAGCAGGTCTGCAGGTGCCTATCTTTCTCTCCCCCTCTGTCTTCCCCTCCTCTCTCCATTTCTCTCTGTCCTATCCAACAGCGAATAGCGTCAACAATGGCAATAATAGTAACCACAACGAGGCTACAACAACAAGGGCAAAAAAGGGGGGAAAATGGCCTCCAGGAACGGTGGATTCATGGTGCAGGCACCGAGCCCAGCAATAACCCTGGAGGGAAAAAAAAAAAAAGACTACAGAGCTGCAAAGGAAAAACAAAAAACAAAGTGTGAAAACCAGAGAGGGGTGAATTACACTGTCAGTTGTGAGCTGTGACGGGTCTGAGATTTCACACCGTGTACATCAACATGGAGCCTCTGGGGCAGGGACAAAGAACAAACTCACTGCTCACAGCAACAGCGTAGCCAGAGTAACAGACTGCATCAGTTTCCTGGGTCCCAATTCCCATAGGTCTTTCAAACTATCTGGTATACAATCAGTAATGTGTTCTCAGAAAAATAAGGAGGAGTAATGGGGGAAAAATGGAGCGGAGACAAGGTAAACGCCCCGGCTCGGTAGTGAGCAACACTAATGCAAAAATAATAATACAAACACTGAACCCCAAATTCATCAAGAATCTGTGTGCCTATACTGAGGCTGTCAGTATACTATATACTATATATACTATATATACTATATATACTATATATACTATATATACTATATAGTATACTATATATACTAGTCATATATATATATATGTCTAGTCCAGAACTCTCTCATGGGTTCAGGCCTTTTATCTAACTGTCTGTCACACACCACCCAGAAACCAAGGACCACACCCTAAAGATGACAAAATAAGGAGCCAGGAGCTGGTGAAACAGCTCACTCATATAGTGTGATGCTTTACCATGTGCTGGCCCAGGTTCGAGCCCAGTCCCCACCACAGTGAAGAAAGTTCTGGGGGCTGGGTGATGGCACAACTGGTTGAGTGCACATTACAATGCACGAGGGCTCGGGTTCAAGTCTCTGGTCTCCACCTGCAGAGGGAAAGCTTTGCAAGTGGTGAAGAAGTGTTGCAGGTGTCTGTATCTCGCCCCCTTGCCTCTTGATTTCTTCCTCTGTTTCTATTTTAAAAGAAAAAAAAAGAAGCCAGAAAGGAACTGGTTTCCTAATGATAACAGAGGCATCATAACATTCCTGTTGTGAACTGTCCACATTTGTACTTGTATTTCATAATAAACAATGTGTAAAAGTCAAACGTAGGGAGTCGGGCGGTAGCACAGCGGGTTAAGCGCACATGGCACAAAGCACAAGGACTGGTGTAAGGCTCCCAGTTCAAGCCCCCGGCTCCCCACCTGCAGGGGAGTCACTTCACAGGCAGTGAAGCAGGTCTGCAGGTGTCTGTTTTCCTCTCCCCCATCTTCCCCTCCTCTCTCCATTTCTCTCTGTCCTATCCAACAATGATGACATCAATAACAACAATAATAACTACAATAAAACAACAAGGGTGACAAAAAAGAAATAAATATTTAAAAAGAAAAGTCAAACCTAACCCTAAGTGATATGGGAGACTTTCAAAGTACTCTAAGGTGAAAGTTTGCAGGAGATATTTTGAATTGTCACAGTTCATTAGCTGTCTCGATCTAAAAATGAAACTAGGGTCAGGAAGATGACATAATGTTTATGCAAAAGACTTTCATGCTTGTTGATCAGAAGTCGTAGGTTCAATCACTGGAACCGGGAGTCGGCAATAGCGCAGCGGGTTAAGCACACGTGGTGCAAGGATCAAAACGCAAGGACCAGCGTGAGGATCCCAATTCGAGCCCCCGGTTCCCCCCCTGCAGTGGAGTCGCTTCACAGGCGGTGAAGCAGGTCTGCAGGTATCTGTCTTTCCCTCTCCCCCTCTCTGTCTTCCCCTCCTCTCTCCATTTCTCTCTGTCCTATCCAACAACGATGACATCAATAACAACAACATCTAAAACTACAATTTAAAAAAGGGGGGACAACAACATCTAAAACTACAATTTAAAAAAGGGGGGGACACCAAAAAGGAAATAAATAAACAATTATTTTAAAAAATCACTGAGGGGGCTGAGTGGTGGCACATCTGGTTGAGTACACATGTTACAATGTGCAAGGGCCTCGGTTCAAGCCCTCAGTCCCCACCTGCAGGGGGAAAGCTTTGCGAGTGGTGAAGCAGTGCTGCTGCAGGTGTCTCTCTGTCTCTCTCCCTTCTATATCCCCCTTCCCTTTTGGTTTCTGGCTGTCTCTACACAATAAATAAAGATAATAGAAATTTTTTTAAAAAATCACGGGTGGTGGCACAGCTATTATACAAATTACGTCAAAGGACATAAATTATGGTGATGTTGTGTATGATACAGCAAATCCTAACAAAGGATTTTTTTTCAAAGTTAACCCAATTACCAAATAATGTGATTATAACAATAACTATCTATTGTCTTCTTAACCCTAAGACAGCAGGAACCTCCCACTTCCTCTTTAGAGGCTATATTTCCCTTAGTCCTGGAACCTCTAGGGTGGGGCTCACTTTCCTGCATGCTTCTCTCAATTCATACCAAATAATATTGCATCCGCCGATCATAACCTAATCAACGCAATGAGTGCGACCTCAGCATGCTTCACTCCAGACTGTGTCCAGAGACTTCAGGGGTGGAATGACAACCCTTCAGCTTCATTACTCGTGTGAGACCTTTCCTTTCATAGTATTCTCTAATTCCATCCCAGGTGGTTCACTTCCTAGCAAAGTCCCAAAACCTAGATATAGACCAGGTCCCATGAGATAGAGCATATGTTCACATGTATCTATAAAGTAGGACAAAATATATGCCTGAAAGCAAAAGTACACAATAGTCTGCAGTGAGTCAGTATAAAGTTCCTAATGAAATAATATCTACTTAGACTTAGATACCCTCCTCACCTACTTCCTATTACAGTTCTCTCACTCACTCCAAAGCTAGGATTTATCAAAGCACTCACTCACTGATCAAAGCAAGGACTGCAAAAGCTAAATAAGGGCAAGAGACTGGCAAACTTTAATGATGACTCTTTAGTCACTATCAGGCCACCCTATCAACTGGGGCCCTATTCGGGGAATCCTGAGATTCCCAAACAGACTTGATGGGCCTAGACCTCAAATAAATGCCTCTCTCCATTGTTACCAGTCATTTCTATCAGGAACAACAAAACACACCCCCCCCCCTTTGTGGGGCCCCCATAAGACCTTGTCCTCAATGTGGATCAACAATGATAGAGAATGGTCCATCCTCCCCATCCTCCGAAGGGAGGATGGACAACATACTCTGTGCTACACCTGAGGAAGATGGGTCCTGAAATTGGGGCAGCTTGGAATGTTCCTACTCATGACCACAAAATGTGAGCTCAGATCTACAGGGATGCAGAGGTCACATAGGCTCCTAAGCTGAATATGGGCCCCAGACCAAATGAAATTTATGGGGTTTACAGTCAACATTATTTATACCCCTTTCCCATATTAGGGAGCTACTCTCTTCCCTGATCCAGCTTTCTGTTCCTTTTCCAGCCATGACATCACCTCCCCAGACAATAACTTGGATCCACCTGCATATCAGATTTCAGGCTCAGGGAAAAAAAAAAAAAAAAAAAACTAGGATAGCCACAGGTCCTTTGGAATATAACTAAAATATGCCTACTAGCTATCTAAAAATGGAGGACCCCCACAACTCTTCATCTGCACTATTCTAGCCTTTAGGTCCATGATTGGTCAACAATTTGTTTGGCTTTGTATGTTAACTCTCTTTTCAGCCACCAGGTTCCAGATGCTAGCATGATACCGACCAGAATTCCCTGGACAGATGACCCCACCAATGTGTCCTGGAGCTCCACTTCCCCAGAGCTCCACCCTACTAGGGAAAGAGAGAAGCAGGCTGGGAGTATGGATTGCCCAGTCAATGCCCATATTTATCGGGGAAGCAATTACAGAAGCCAGAGACCTTCCACCTTCTGCATCCCACAATGACCTTGAGTCCATACTCCCAGAGGGATAAAGAATAGGAAAGTTATCAGGGGAGGGGAAGGGGATACGGAGAGCTGGTGCTGGGAATTGTGTGGAGTTGTACCCCTCTTATCCTATGGTTTTGTCAATGTTTCCTTTTTATAAATAAAAAATTAAATTAAAAAAAATCACAGGCACCACCAAAAGCTAAGGCTGAGCTACGGCGGAAAAAAAATCTAGTAACCCATTATTTTTTTTAATATTTATTTATTCCCTTTTGTTGCCCTTGTTGTAGCTTTGTTGTGGTTATTATTATTACCATTGTTGATGTTGTTCGTTGTTGGATAGGACAGAGAGAAATGGAGAGAGACGGGGAAGACAGAGAAGGGGAGAGAAAGACAGACACCTGCAGACCTGCTGCACCGCTTGTGAAGCGACGCCCCTGCATGTGGGGAGCCAGGGGCTCGAACCGGGATCCTTACACCCATCCTTGCGCTTTGCACCACCTGCACTTAACCCACTGCACTACCACCTAACTCCCAACCCATTATTTCTTTAACCTTTTTTTTATTAAACCTTTATTTATTTGATAGGACAGTGAGAATTTTAGAGGGCAGAAGGAAATAGGGAAGGAGAGGGACACCTGCAGACCTGCTTCACCACTTGTGAAGCTTTCCCCCGAAAGTAGAGGAAGCCAAGTCCTTGCTCACTGTAATGGGTGCACCCCTATGACTCACTAAGAGAAAACGGCAGAAAAGAAAAAGGAAGGTTAATCCGAGCTCTAGTATTAGTTGCATGATAAACAAAGATTTTTTTTTTTAATTCTTTCATGTCCTTATAAGGTAACTACAGTCAATTTGGGCATCTATATTTTTTCACGCATATTCAATGATCAACATATAACACTCTAATAATTTTAGGATAAAAATGATATGATCACCAAAATGGGTGGGGAGATAGCATAATGGTTATGCAAAAAGACTTGCATGTTTGATATCATGAACCAAGAAAAATCGTTTTTAAACATTTTTTATTTTTTTATTTTAATTAATCTTTTTTAATATTTATTTATTTATTCCTTTTTTATTGTCCTTGTTGTTTTATTGTTGTAGTTATTATTGTTGTCGTCGCTGTTGGATAGGACAGAGAAATGGAGAGAGGAGGGGAAGACAGACACCTGCAGACCCGCTTCACCGCCTGTGAAGTGACTCCCCTGCAGGTGGGGAGCCGGGGTTCAAACCGGGATCCTTATGCCGGTCCTTGTGCTTTGCACCACCTGCGCTACAGCCCAAATCCCACCAAGGAAAATATTTTAAAGAAAAAGAAAAAAAGTACACAAAGTTGTTTTTAAAAGGAGAAAAAAAAATGAAAAGAGGAGAAGACCAGGTTCAAGGGAACCCCCATAACACAGAACAAGAAGACAAACAAACCAGGGGCAGTCACAAGGCCCACTTAACCTTAATATATTAGCGGCAGGAGCTCCAAAAGAAAGCAGGTGACGCAAAGCACAAGGACCGACATAAAGATCCCGGTTCAAATCCCGGCTCCCCACCTGCAAGGGAATCGCTTCACAGGCGGTGAAGCGGGTCTGCAGGTGTCTGTCTTTCTCTCCTCCTCTCTGTCTTCCCCTCCTCTCTCCATTTCTCTCTGTCCTATCCAACAACGACAACAACAATAATAACTACAACAATAAAACAACAAGGGCAACAAAAGGGAATAAATAAATAAAATAAATTTTAAAAAAAAGAAAGAAAGCAGGTAAAACAGGGCAAGAAGACACAGCTCACCCAGTAGGGTGCATGCCTAAGCATACCAGGTCTGAGCTGAGCCCCAACACTACACATGCCACCTGGGGGAAGCTCCCAGGACAGTGGAGTAGTTCTGTGGTATCACAAAAGAAGAACTCTAGAAGGGACTGAATGCCCAAACCTCAAAGGAACTCATTCTCCCTAAATGTTTTCTTTCTTTTTAAGATTTTATTTATTAATGAGAAAGATAGGTGGTCCAGGAGGTGACGCAGTGGATAAACACTGGATTCTCAACCATGATGTCCCGAGTTCGATACCCGGCAGCACATGTACCAGAGTGATGTCTAATACATGTGCTGCCGGAAATAAAACTCAGGACCTCATGCTTAAGAATCCAATGCTACCCCACCAATGTGTCCTGGAGCCCTGCTTCCCCAGACCCCCGCCCCACTAGGGAATGAGAGAGACAGCCTGGGAGTGTGCATCGACCTGCCAATGCCCATGTTCAGTGGGGAAGCAATTACAGAAGCCAGACCTTCCACCTTCTGCACCCCATAGTGACCTTGGGTCCATACTCCCAGAGGGATAAAGAATAGGAAAGCTATCAGGGTAGGGATTTGGATACGGAGTTCTGGTGGTGGGAATTGTGTGGAGTTGTACCCCTCTTATCCTATGGTTTTTGTCAGTGTTTTCTTTTTACAAATTAAAAAAAAAGAATCCAATGCTTTATCCACTGCACCACCTCCCGGACCACATCTCTGAATATTTTCTCTCGCTCTCATGGCGCCCATTGGGACAGAGTTCCTGTCTGCTCACATCGCCTCAGGAGACCTTGTGACTTCAAAAAGCAGTTGAGTATTATATACATTCAGCTTATAAACACATATTTCAGAAACAAGAATATGAAAAATGAGACCAAAATGTAAAGACCAAAAAAAAAAAAAAAAGCCTGGGAGACAGCATAATGGTTATGCAAAAGACTGATGCCTGAGGCTGAGTCACAGATTCAATCATCCACACCACCACAAGCCAGAGCTGAGCAGTGTTGTGGTCTCTGTGTATCTTTGATTCACCCTTTCCCATCAAAATAAAGTGTATGTATTTTTAAAGTTGACACATTGTTACATTACTCTTACACTGCAGTGTTTAAGATTGACTGATGAGGGGGGACAGCATAAGTAATATGCAGGCTAAACTCAATGCACGCCCCCTCCCCAAGGCTGCAAGTCGTCAGTTCTCAAGGTTTCATTTTTTCCAAAGACTGCCTTCCAAGTACCACAGGTATTTTCAATAATTGTTCCTTGTGCTAAAAAGAAAGCAAGCTCCTCTCTAGAGCTAATCATTCCCATTATCTACAAAGCAAAAGATGACACTCCCACTACCCCACTGCATTTGTAGCAGAAAATATATATATAGTTACATTTGTTGGATAGGACAGAGAGAAATGAAGAGGGGAGGGGAAGATAGAGAGGGAGAGAGAAAGACACCTGCAGACCTGCTTCACCACTTGTAAAGTGGTACCTCTGCAGGTGGAGAGCTGGGGGTTCGAACCAGGATCGTTGCATTTCAATACTGTGAGCTTAACAGGTGCACTACTGCCCAGCCCCAATATACTGCCTTTTTCTTCCCCCGACTGAAATTAAGAGAGAAGGGGGAGATAGAGAAGATAGAGAGGAGGCTGGGCAGTGGTGCACCCGGTTAAGCACACATAGTACTACTAGCAATGACCAGCACAAGGAGCCAAGTTTCAGCCCGTTCCCCACCTGCAGTGGAGATACTTCACGAATAGTGAAGCAAGTCTACAGGTGTCTATCTTTCTCTCCCTCTCTCTGTCTCCCTTCCCTCTCAATTTCTATCTAATGAAAGAAAAGAATCCCCATCAAGATCCCAACCACATTTTTTAGGAGAATAGAACAAATGCTACAGATGTTTATCTGGAACCAGAAAAGACCTAGAATTGCCAAAACAATCTTGAGAAGAAAGAACAGAACTGGAGGCATCACACACCCAGATCTCAAATTGTATTATAGGGCCATTGTCATCAAACTGCTTGGTAATGGAACATGAATAGACACACTGACTAGTGGAATAGAATTGAGAGTCCAGAAGTGAGGCCCCACACCTATGGACATCTAATCTTTGACAAAGGGGCTCAGACTATTAAATGGGGAAAGCAGAGTCTCTTCAACAAATGGTGTTGGGAAAAATGGGTTGAAACATGCAGAAGAATGAAACTGAATCACTGTATTTCACCAAATACAAAAGTAAATTCCAAGTGGATCAAGGACTTGGATGTTAGACCACAAACTATCAGATACTTAGAGAAAAATATTGGCAAAACTCTTTTCCACATAAATTTTAAAGACATCTTCAACGAAACAATTCCAATTACAAAGAAGACTAAGATAAGCATAAACCTTTGGGACTACATAAAACTGAAAAGCTTCTGCACAGCTAAAGAAACTACTACCCAAACCAAGAGACCCCTCACAGAATGGGAGAAGATCTTTACATGCCATACATCAGACATCTTGTCTGCAAGAGGCTAATAACCAGAATATATAAAGAACTTGCAAATCTCAACAACAAGACAACAAATAACCCCATCCAAAACTGGGGGGAGGACATGGACAGAATATACACCACAGAAGAGATCCAAAAAGCCGAGAAACACATGAAAAAAATGTTCCCAGTCTCTGATTGTCAGAGAAATGCTAATAAAGACAACAATGAGATACCACTTCACTCCTGTGAGAATGTCATACACCAGAAAAGGTAACAGCAGCAAATGCTGGAGAGGGTGTGGGGTCAAAGGAACCCTCCTGCACTGCTGGTGGGAATGTCAATGGGTCCAACCTCTGTGGAGAACAGTCTGGAGAACTCTCACAAGGCTAGAAATAGACCTACCCTATGATCCTGCAATTCCTCTCTTGGGGATATATCCTAAGGAACCCAACATATCCATCCAAAAAGATCTGTGTACACATATGTTCTTAGCAGCACAATTTGTAATAGCCAAAACCTGGAAGCAACCCAGGTGTCTAACAACAGATGAGTGGCTGAGCAAGTTGTGGTATATATACACAATGGAATACTACTCAGCTGTAAAATATGGTGACTTCACCGTTTTCAGCCGATCTTGGATGGACCTTGAAAAATTCATGTTAAGTGAAATAAGTCAGAAACAGGATAAATATGGGATGATCTCACTCTCAGGCAGAAGTTGAAAAACAAGATCAGAAGAGAAAACACAAGTAGAACCTGAACTGGAATTGGCGTACTGCACCAAAGTAAAAGTCGGTGGGTGGGGAGAATACAGGTCCAAGAAGGATGACAGAGGACCTAGTGAGGTTGTATTGTTATATGGAAAACTGGGAAATGTTATGCATGTACAAACTATTGTATTTACTGTTGAATATAAAACATTAATTTCCCAATAATTAAAAAAAAAAAAAAAGCCACCAAAAGTGGTTGATTACTAGTGCTAAACCCCCATGACTAGAAGCAAAAAAAGGAAAAAAAAAAATGGGGGGTTGGTGAGGCGACAAAGACACTTGCAGATACCACTGGTGAAACAACCCCTTGCAGGCAGGGAGCGAGGGTTCAAACCCTGGCCCTTACACTTGGTAATGCATGCACTTAACTGGCTATGCCACCGCTCAACCTCTTCCCCTTATTTTCTTTAAATTAGACATTTGGGGGGCTGGGCGGTAGTGCAGTGGGTTAAGCGCACATGGCTCAAAGCGCAAGGACCAGAGTAAGGATCCTGGTTTGAGCCGCCAGCCCCCATCAGGCAGTGAAGCAGGTCTGCAGGTGTCTGTCTTTCTCCCCCCACCCCCGTCTTCCCCTCCATTTCTCTGTCCTATCCAATAACAACAATAACCACTACAATAAAGGCAACAAAAATGGAAAAAAATGGCCTCCAGGAAGCAATGGATTCATAGTGCAGGCACCGAGCCCACTGGAGGCAAAAAAAAAAAAAAAAATTATACATTTGGGAGCAAACAAAGCATCGCTCTGGCATGTGCAATGTTACAGATCAAACTTCTCATACTTGTTAGTCAGACATTTTACTCACTGCTCCATCTCCCTGGTTACTACCTATTAATAAGTCTCAGAAATATCACAAAACACACTGTGACAAGTAGAAAAATAGATCCCAAAGATGTTCACATCTGGGGTCAGAAAGTTGTGCACCTAGTTAAGCACTCATAGTGTGTTAAGGAGCTGGGTTCAAGTCCCCGGTCCCCACCTGGAGGGGGAAAGATTTATAAGTGGTGAAGCAGGGCTGCAGGTGTCTCTCTGTCTCTTTCCCTCTCTATCTCTTCCTCTCTCAATTTCTGTCTCTATCCAATAATAAATGAAGGATATGTTCGCATCCTAATCAACAGAACCAGGGGCCATGTTACTTTACACAGCAAGAGACTCTGCCAGTGCACGTAAGGACCCTGAGATGGGACGACCCCTGGTGGGCAGCGAGCAGGATCTCCATCCAGTCTACTGAGAGGAGTTTGGGGGGATCCCTGAGAACTAGTGGGTGCTTGGGGAGGCCATGTCGATCTGATGTTGGCCAGCAACAGTATTGAGGGCTTCATTTTCTTCTGTTTTGTGTATATTTTGGGGGTGTAACTCACATACCTTACAATCCACCTTTTTTTCATATTTATTTATTTATTTATTCCCTTTTTGCTGCCCTTGTTTTATTGTTGTAGTTATTATTGTTGTCATCGTTGTTGGATAGGACAGAGAGAAATGGAGAGAGGAGGGGAAGACAGAGAGAGGGAGAAAAAGAGAGACACCTGCAGACCTGCTTCACCACTTGTGAAGCAACTGCCCAGCAGGTGGGAAGCCAGGGGCTCGAATCAGGATCCTTATGCCAGTCCTTGCGCTTTGCGCCACCTGCACTTAACCCATTGCACTACCGCCCAACTCCCTGAAATCCACCTTTTAATGTCCATGCAAAACACAGGTATTAACAACAACAAACAAGCTGGGGAAACAGCGCAGTGTTGATGCAAACAACTTTCCCATCTGAGGCTGCACGGTCCAGGTTCAGTCGCCAGCACCACCATAGGCCAGAGCTGAGAAGTGCTCTCTGGTCACAGCAACAAGAAGTGAAGCGACAGGGTTGTGCAGGTAATTTTATCACTATCCCAAAGAAACTCAGGCCCACTGCCCTTTAACTGCCTCTTCTCACCACCACCCCTACTCCACCCCACACACACACCTGCGACTAACTAGCAATTGCATTTTGCCTGAAGTGTGAAAGGCTGGGAGGCTGGCTCAGGTGCTGGTGGACAGGAGCCATCGCTAGGGTGCATGGGTGATGGGTTGGTAAAGCGACCGTGTCCAGGCACAGAAAGCGGCTGCAGAAGTGATGGGAGGACTGTGATCGGGCCAGCAAAGAGGTGCGCGGGATAGGCTGGCGGGAGGGCTCATGGAGTGGGAGCCTTGGAAAGGGAAGATGCTGTGCTGGAAGGCCTCACACAGGCCTTTGGACAAGACCTTGCAGGACGAGAGAAACCATAGGAAGGAAGCCAGACCTTTGGACTGCAGAAGGATTGGAGGTGGAAGGGAAGAGAACTGATAGCATTGTAGATGCTGCTGAGGATGAAGTTGATGGACATTAAAGTTTCTACAAAGATTAGATGGCTTTACAGTTTTATTAAAGAAAAAAAAATCTCATTTTAAGGGGGGAGGATATCAGAGCACTGTTCAAATCAATCGATTTGATATGGCAGTGCCAGAGACTGAACCTGAGGACTCTGCTGCCTCTGGAGTGGAAATCTGTTAAGTTACTGAGGACACTCTTCCCCCAGCTGGTTTTGCAGTTTGTTTATTTATTTATCTTGCCTCCAAGGTTATCGCTGGGGCTCGGTGTCTGCACTATGAATCCACTACTCCTAGTCGCCATCTTTTTTCCACTATGGTTGTTGCCGTTGTTGCTGCTGCTCTTGTTGGATAGGACAGAAATTGAGAGAGACAGGTAAGATAAAGAAGGGGAGAAAAAGAAAGACACTTGCAGACTTGCTTTACTGCTTGCAAAGCGACCCCCCTGCAGGTGGGGAGCCAGGGTCTCGAACTGGGATCCTTTCACTGGTCTTTGTGCTTCGTACTATGTGCGCTTAACCTGGTGCACTACCGCCCAACCCCGTTTATTTATTTTTATTTTTTTATTTTTAAATATTTATTTATTCCCTTTTGTTGCCCTTGTTGTTTTATTGTTGTAGTTATTATTGTTGTCAGATAGGACAGAGAGAAATGGAGGAGGGGAAGACAGAGAGAGGGGGAGAGAAAGACACCTGCAGACCTGCTTCACCGCCTGTGACTCCCTTGCAGGTGGGGAGCCAGGGGCTCAAACCGGGATCCTTACACCGGTCCTTGCGCTTTGTGCCACGTGCGCTTAACCTGTTATTTTTATTCTTTATTGTTATCAGGATTATCCCTGCGACTTCATGCAGGTGAATCCACCATTCCTGTGTTCATTTTTTTCTCTCTCTCTCTCTTGTATTTCATAGGACAGACAGAAATTGAGTGGGAAGGATGAGATAGAGTGGTAAAGAGAGACACCTGCAGCACTGCTGCACTGCTTGAAAGATTCCTCCCACGGGTGGAGATGGGGATTTGTAGTTTTTTATTTTATTTTTTTTAATTAATTAATTTATTTATTTCCTTTACTGCCCTTATTTTATTGTTGTAGTTATTATTGTTGTGGTTATTGATGTCATTCTTGTTGGATAGGACAGAGAGAAATGGTGAGAGGAGGGGAAGACAGAGGAGGAGAGAAAGTTAGACATCTGCAGACCTGCTTCACCGCCTGTGAAGTGACTCCCCTGCAGGTGGGGAGCTGGGGGCTCAAACCTGAGCTTAACCTGCTACACTACCGCCCAACTCCTGGATTTGTAGTTTCTAATCTTGGCAAGTCTTGGTGGGTTATATCTTGGGAGCTCAGCCGAAGTCTGGGCAAGTGCAGTTGCTCCCATTCTGCAGATGAAGAACCAGTCTTTTAGAGATTAGGTGACATGCTTATGCTAGTAAACTTAGTGACTAGAGTAAAATGAGGTGGGGATTAAAGAAGAGGATTAAAGAAGACGAACTGAGAAGATTTAGGTGCAGGTGGATTAAGTGGCAAAGAATTGAGGTGGGGCAGTGTTACACGAAGGAGATTCAGCTCTTCAGTGTATTTGTCTCTTAGGACAGGCCAAGGACTCTCTGTGTCTTCTAAATATAGACAGTCCACACAGTGGAATAATAAGACATTCCCCCATGTGCCTATTACACAGCTCCAACAGTAACTCAAACTAACTTGGTTTCATCAGTACCCCATAACCACTCTGATTATTGTTACTTTTTTTGCTGTCAGGCTATTCTCTGGGGCAATGCACTTGTATGACTTTGCCACTCCCAGTGGACTCTTCTTTTTTTTTATTTTTGTTCCCAGATAAGAGTGTGAAAGGGGGTGGGTGGGGAGAATACAGGTCCATGAAGGATGCTAAATGACATAGTGGGGGTTGTATTGTTAAATGGGAAACTGGGGAATGTTATGCATGTACAAACTATTGTATTTACTGTTGAATGTAAAACATTAATTCCCCAATAAAAAAAAAAAAAGTGTGAAAGGGTGAGAAAGATAGAGAAGGGAAGAAACCACTGCACTGCTCCACTACCCCTTTGTATGGTGCTTCCGTGTGATGGTCAGGGATTTGAACCTGGATCCTTACACACGGTAAAGTGTGAGCTGTCTCCTGCCCCACCCCCCAGTTATGTCAAAGTAGATCATAGGTATCTTTATTTCATTTGTAGATGTCTGAGTAAGTATATGGCTCTAAATGATTGAATCATTCTTTCTGGTCTTTAATGCTCTCATGTAGCACTGGGGATTGAACCTAGAGCCTCATACATGGAAGACTTGTATTCTACCTGCTGAGGCAGCTCCTGGGCCCTTAGGTTTTTGTTTGTTTGTTTTGTTTTGTGTGACTGCCAGGTTTTGTGTATGTGCGATGTGCGATTGCACTACTCCCAATTTTTTTTCATAACTTTGAGATAGGGAGCCAAGGCAAGAGGAGAGACATCACAATAGTGGTCACTGTCTTTGGGGCATCCCCAGAAGCCATTCATGTGGTGCTCCCAGTATGATGCGAACCTGGACACATGGACATGGTAAATCGTGTGCTCTGCCCAGTGAGCCAATTCCTAGTCCCCTCTTTTGAATATACTCTCAAGAATACCATTTTTACACCTGAAAAAAAAAGTTACTGGTAAGCTTTTAATGTCATTATCCTGAAGACTTATATTTTTAAAATGTGGATATACCTGAGTCAAGGCGAGTAAGCAGTACAGGTCTGATGTTTGACTAGGAAAAATATTTTCAGGTTTTTATTGTACTTTTTAAATTTCTTTTAATACTTTTATTTATTTTAATGAGATAGAGTAGGCAAAGGGAAAGATGGAGAGAGAGACAGAGAGAGAAATACCCCAGAACACTGCATATTTCTGGCTTAAAGGGGTGTTGGAGATTGATCTGGGACCTCAGAGCCTCAGGCTTGAAAGGCTTTTGCAAAACCATTACGCTGTCTCCCCAGCTCTATTTTCAGGTTTTTATGGGGAATTCTGCTATCGTTTCAGCTCCATATTCTTGGCTACTGGCTCAACCTTCTACAAAAAGTTTGAACACTGTAACTTTGGTTGACATTTTATTTTATTGTATTTTTACCAGAGCACTGTTCAGCTCTGGCTTATGGTGGTGGGGGGATTGAACCTGGGACTCTGGAGCCTCAGGCATGAGAGTCTGTCTGCATAACCATTAAGCTATCTACCCTTCACCCCCAAAGTGTGTGTTCTGTCACTGATATAAATCCCTGGTTGGTGGTCCAGCAAGATGGCTCATTGGCTAGTGTTCTTGCCTCATGTCACATATGCCTCAGGCTTCCAATGCACTAAAGGAAGCTTCTGTGCTGGGGCGTCTTTCTCTCTCTGTCTTAAAACAAACACGCACACCCATCTGCACAGAAAACACATATATAAGTATTGGCAAATACACTGTTGACTCGCCAGTTCACTCAGTGTAAAGAGCCTGCCTAGAGTGGCAAGGACCCTGCTGGGGGCGGAGCGCATCCTAGTTGATTTTTTTAATTTTTAAAATCATTGTTATTTGTTTATTTATTTATTGGCAAGAGACAGCCAGAAGTTTAGAGAAGGAGGGGGTGATAGAGAGACAGAAGAGACACCTGCAGCCCTGCTTCACCACTTGCAAAGCTTTGCCCCTGTTGGGGGGGGGGGTCCAGGGGCTCAAACCCAGGTCCTTGTGCACTGTAACACATGTGCTCGACCAGGTGTGCCACCCACCACCCAGCCCTGATTTTTTTTTTCCTTTTTTTGCAAATGTTTCCATTTATTTATTGGATAGACACAGAGAGAAACTGAGAGGGAGAGGGAGAGAGAAACAGACCTGTAGCACAGCCCCACCTGACAGGGCCGGGGCCCTGGAGCTCCGGGGCCGCCTGCCTCGCCCCCCCCCCGCCCCCGGGGGGCGCCACAGCCCACCTGTCTCGGCCGGCGGGCTCCGCTTCCAGATCTCCAGCTCTCCAACCACGGCGGGCGGCAGGGAGGGCTCCGGCCGAGCTGCGGCCGCCGCGGAAGCCCGGGTGGCGCACGCCGGCTCAGGCCTCCATGTTTGACGTCCCTGCGACTCCGGGTCGTCTCCAGCCCGGGCCGCGTCGGTACTGAAGCCGGGAGGCGGGGAGAGAAGAGGGAAGAGGGCAGGAACGCGACCAGGGACCGAACGGCCGGCCGGCGCACTCAGGCCTGCGATCACGTGGCGCACAGTGCGGGGGCGTCTGGGAAATGTAGTCCTCCGGACGCTGCGCCTTCCTCTCAGCCCAGCTCCTCCAGGGCAGCGGCAAAGCCACGTGGCAAGTTTGAGAAGCTGCAAGCTGATTCCTCCAGAGTGCCGGGGTTGTGGGTCACCCCTCACCACCACCATTCCCCCAGATCCTAACATTACATCACTTGCTCCGGCCTCTTAACATTACTTACATTCGTATTAATTCCGACCTAATAACCACCACTCCCAAAGTCGAGCAGTTTCTTGCAGGTATTGGAAATAGGAAAATAATTGTGACGGCATTTTGCAGAACTCTTACAATACAGAAAAGGGGAGGAGGAGTGGGAAGGGAGAGGAAGAGAACCAGACTGTCACTTGGTACATGGTACATCAGGGATTAAACTCAGGTCTTCCAGACGGGAGTCCAGTGCTTTATCCACTGTACCACCTCCTGGGCCCTATAATGTAGTTTTATACAGCCCTATAATGTTGTTTTATACATTGATCTGATTGAAGACACCCATTTAGTTCTTCCACTCAGTGTATACTTTATAGTTCTGTTGGCATTGTGCTTCAGACCAGGGCGTGTCCACAGGAAACTTAAGGTCTAGTGAGAGAGACCTGCATTTCACACTAAAAAACTGAGTTAGACACATGTGGAAAGCAGATGACTAGAACAAATGAACTTGCGAAAACTACAGGAGCCAAAGTGTCTCTTGGACTCTGTGAGCTATGGTGATTATGGGGTCTGGGGAGGACACACAGCACTTGGGTGGAGGGTGGTGACTTACACTGAGCATGTATGGTTGTGAAATTACAATCCTTAAGGACTAGAGGATGACTTAGGTAAAATCCATGCCTAACCATGTATCCCACCCTGTGTTTGATCCCTGGCCCCATATGGGGCAAGCTTAACTTCACTTAACCGGTCATGAAGAGAATGTCTGGCTCTCTTTATCTTATCTTACTTTTAAATACGTATTCATTTGCTTGTCTATGAGAGAGAAAACCAGAATTTCAGTCTAGTACATATGTTTTGGGAACTCAGGAACTCATGTTTGATAATCTAATATATTATTACTGAACTCAGGAACTCATGTTTGAGAATCTAATATATTATCCACAGTGTTACCTCCTAGGTCATGACTTAACTCTTTTTAGAAAAAGTTCTAAAAAGAGTTAAGTCAAAAGGGCCCCCAAAGATCTGTGTCTAGCAGAAACATAGAAATCCATAGAAACAGGATTAAGATTACCTCCAAATAACTGTTTTGAACCTGCTCTCAGAATAGTACTCAAGACTTTCAACCTCCTTAAGAAGAGCAGCCTTTGTGATCAGGCCTGTATTTGTACTGCATTGCTCATGAACTGAATGAAACTATAGACCTTTATTCCTAGAGGATGGAAGTTCAAGATGATGATGTGCAGATCTTTCTGCTGTATTCTCCCATGGCAGAGTGATGGAGCAATGATCCCATTGTGGGTACTGTCCTATGTCCTCATCTAAAATGAATTACCTTCCAAAGTACTCCACCCCAATATTGTCCTATTGGTGTTTAGTATTTCATTATGTAAATTTGGAGAGAACACACATAAACAGGTCATAACATCTACTTCATCTTTCTCAGTCCAGTGTTATTCTTTGTAAAACAGGCGATATCTCATAGTTGCTATGAAAATTAAATTATGTTGGGAGTTGGGCGGTAATGCAACGGGTTAAGCACACATGGCACAAAGCACAAGGACCAGTGTAAGGATCCTGGTTCGAGCCCCCAGCTCCCCACTTGCAGGAGAGTCGCTTCACAAGTGGTGAAGCAGGTCTGTAGGTGTCTTTCTTTCCCCTTCTCTGTCTTCCCCTTCTCTCTCCAGTTCTCTCTGTCCTATCCAACAGCAATGACATCAATAACAACTATAACTACAACAATAAAACAACAAGGGCAACAAAAGAGGATAAATAATTTTCTTCTAATTTTTTTATATTTATTTTCCTGTTTGTTGCCCTTGCTTTTTTTTTTATTGTTGTTGTAGTTGTTGTTGATGTCGTTGTTGTTAGGACAGAGAGAAATGGAGAGAGGAGGGAAAGACAGAGAGGGGGAGAGAAAGATAGACACCTGCAGACCTGCTTTACCGCCTGTGAAGCGACTCCCCTACAGGTGGGGAGCTGGGGCTGGAACCGGGATCTTTGAGTTGGTCCTTGCACTTTGCGCTACATGCACTTAACCCGCTGTGCTACCGCCCGACTCCCAAATAAATATTTTTTTAAAAATACTTTCTAACTAAGCACTGGGGGATACACAGTGGCTAGAACACTGGACTTACAAGCATGATGTCCTGAGTTCTATCCCTTTTGTCACACATAGCAGAGTGACAATCTGTTTTTCTCTCTGCCTTCTTGCTCTTTCTCACTCCTCCTATTGATAAATAAATCTTTAAAAAATAACATTGAGGCCAGGGCAAAGGTACATGTGATTGAACACACATGTTACCATGCAAAAGACCCAAGTTCAAGTCTTCAGTCCCCACATGCAAGGGGAAAGCTTCATGAGAAGTGATAAAATGTGTCTCTATCTCCCCATTCCCTGTGGGTTTATCCCTGTATCTAATCAATAAATAAATTTTAATTCTTAAAAAAAATTTTTTTTTAGGGAATCGGGCAGTAGCTCAGTGGGTTAAGCACACGTGGCGCAAAGAATAAGGACCAGCATAAGGATCCCAATTCGAGCCCCCGGCTCCCCATCTGCAGTGGAGGCGCTTCACAGACGGTGAAGCAGGTCTGCAGGTGTCTTTCTCCTCTCCTCTCTGTCTTCCCCTCCTCTCTCCATTTCTCTCTATCCTATTCAACAGTGACATCAATAACTACAACAATAAAACAACAAGGGCAACAAAAAGGGAATGAATAAATAAAATTTAAAAATCTTTATTTTATTTATAAAAAGGAAACATTGACAAAACCAAGGGTAAGAGGGGTACAACTCCACACAATTCCCACCACCAGAACTCCATATCCCATCCCCTCCCATCCCCCGACAGCTTTCCTATTCTTTGTTTGTTTGTTATTGATGCCGTCATTGGATAGGACAGAGAGAAATGGAGAGAGAAGGGGAAGACAGAAGCTTAACCTGCTGCGCTACCACCTGATCCCGCTTTCCTATTCTTTAACCCTCTGGGAGTATGAACCCAAGGTCATTGTGGGATGCAGAAGGTGGAAGGTCTGGTTTACAGTCAACAATATTTATACACCTTTCCCATTTTTGGGAGCTACTCTCTTCCCTGATCCTTTCTGGTCCTTTTACCAGCCATGACATCATTTCCCCAGACAATAACTTAGATCCACCTGCATATCAGATTTCAGGCTCAGGGAAAAAAAAAAAATCTTTTTTTTAATTGCCACCAAGGTTATTGCTGGAGCTTGGTGCTTGCACTACGAATCCACTGCTCCTGGTGGCCATATTTTCCTTCCTTTTATTTTTTTTTTCTATTTTATTTGATAGGACAGAGAGAAATTGAGAGGGGTAGGACAGACAGAGAGGGAGGGAAAGAAAGAGAGGGAGAGAGAGAGAGAGAAACCTGCAGACCTGCTTCACTGCTCATGAAGCATTCCCCTGCAGGTGGGGAGCTGGAGCTCAAATCTGGGTCCTTGCACAGGGTAAAGTGTGTGCTAACCAGGTGTGCCACCACCCCCCACACGCCCCTGAAAAATATCTTCCAGACAACAATATCAGTATTAATAATTAGCAATTCACATTATGTTTGTTTTGTGTGAGCTCCACACTGTTGTGTTGTTGAACTCTCCAGATAGCCCTCTGAGAAAAGATTGATGTGGAAAGCTATTCACTTGGGAAACATTTCACAATAGGTTGTTAAGTGAAATGAAACTTTCCAGTAGTGAAAGGGTCTACCTGGATGAAAAACAAGGTTGAGATTTTCACGTGTTCAAGTAGAGACTGAACTATAATAACTGGGAAAGGAAGTTGGCAATTGACTGAGATTCTCAATTTCAGAGAGGAGGAATGGAATTCCAAGGACAGGAAAGAAAGGGACAAGGACAGACAGCAGACACCAGACTCTGTTCTAAAAGTTCCAACTACATTGATTCACTGCCCAGTCAATACAACTCTCTAAAATATGGACGTGCTTATAGCTCCTAAGACTATGACTCTTCTGATCCAATACTTTCTGTGGCTTCCCTGAGCCTGTCAGAATGAAACCCGCTGCGGCAGCTGCGGAGGCACAGGGCTTGCATGTGATGGCTCCTGTTCGACCCCCAGCACCATATAAAACATAGCAGTGCTCTGGTTTCCCCTCCATCTCTCAATATACATGTCTTTGTTTGTTTTATTTTTTAAAATTTTATCTTCTTTTTTTATTTTAGAGAGATACAGAAAGATACACACACACACACACACACTACAAGACCACAGCACTGCTCAGCTGTGGCTATGATGGTGCTAAGGAGTGAATGTGGGCCTCAGGCATAGTCTTTTTAAAAATACTTATTTATTTATTCCCTTTTGTTGCCCTTGTTGTTTTATTGTTGGTTATTATTTATGTCGTCGTTGTTGGATAGGACAAAGAGAAATGGAGAGAGTAGCAGAAGACAGAGGGGAAGAGAAAGATAGACACCTGCAGACCTTCTTCACTGCTTGTGAAGAGACTTCCCTGCAGGTGGGGAGCCAGGGCTCGAACAGAAGTCTTTTACATAGGGAGTCGGGCAGTAGCGCAGGTGGCGCAAATCGCAAGGACCGGCTCAAGGATCCCGGTTTAAGCCCCCGGCTCCCCACCTGCAGGGGAGTTGTTTCACAGGCAGTGAAAAGCATCTATCTAACAACAATATAAATAACAACAATAATAAGTACAACAACAATAAAAATCAACAAGGGCAACAAAAGGGAAAATAAATATAAAAATTTTTTTAAAAGAAGTATTTCACATAACCATTATGCTGTCTTCTCAGACCTATATACACACCTTTAAAAAGGAGAGGTGTCAGGTTGTGGCGCACCTGGTTGAGAGCATGTTACAATGCATAAGGACCCGGGTTTAAGCCCCTTGGCCCCCACCTACAGGGGGAAAACTTCACAAGTAGTTAAGCAAAACAGCAAGTGTCTCTCTTTGTCTCTCTCCCTCTCTTATCTCCCCTCCCCTCTGTATTTCTGTCTCTATCCAATAAAAAATAATTTAAAAGAATGGGAAATAACTCATGGTATAGAGCATATGCTTAAACATGCACAAGGACTTTCAAATCACAGCACCACTCCATTTATTTTTTTTCAAATAGAGAGACAGAGAGTGAAAGAGAAAAAGAGGTGTGAAGCCCCAGAGAAGTCCTGGCAGCAAAAGCAAAAGACAGTGCAACACAGTAGTGCAGACAGTATCATATCCTCAGAAAGCAGGGGCTCCACAGGGCTGGGATGGTGTGCCTGGCCCAGCTGGCGTCCACACAATTTCTTCTACCCCTCTGGCCTCCTGCAGGAGAAGTCGGCTGTGCATTCATCTCATTTGTCCTTCTTCACAGCACAGAGACAAAGACTAATGAAAAAAACTGAGACGGTCTAACCACCACAGTTCCTGTCAGTTCCTGTCAGTTTCCTCTGGAGAAAGCTCTTCACCACAACTGCTAGAGGACCTATGTCGTTCACGCTGGTCTTCTATTAGGGAGGGACCTGTTAGGATAAGTCACAAACTACTTTAATGAATGGTATTTTGAAACTAACTACCTTCATCTGGGTTCAGATCCCTGGTCTCTACCTGCAAGGGCGAAGCTTTGCAAGTGGTGAAACAGTGCTACAGGTCTCTCTCTCTCTCTCCCTAACCCACTTCCCTCTCAATTCTTATCTCATGTATTTATTTTTTTTAATTGTATTTATGATTTTTTTAATTTAAAAAATATTCATTTTCCCTTTTTGTTTTAGTGTTGTATTTTGCTGTTGTTACTGATGTCATCATTGTTGGACAGAGAGAAATGGAGAGAGGAGGGGAGACGGGGAAAGAAAGATAGACACCTGCAGACCTGCTTCACCGCCTGTGAAGCGACTCCCCTGCAGATGGGGAGCCGGGGGCTTGAACTGGGATCCTTATGCCGGTCCTTGTGCTTTGCACCACCTGTGCTTAACTGCTGCGCTACCGCCTGACTCCCGTATTTATGATTTTTTAAAACTGTGTATCCTTTAGTATATAGCTTGCTTCTGCCAGACTATATAAAAACAGTACCTGCTTGCTAGGTGAAAAGCCACTCAACTCTTGAATCAAGAAAGTCAACTCATTATTTTAAATTAACTGAGCTTCCCCTACCCAATAGATGGGAACCTTAGTCCTACAACCACAGGAAAATAAATTCTGTTGGGCCCCGGTGGTGGTGTAGCTGGTTGCACATACATTACCATGTGTGAGGAACCAGGTTCGAGCTTCTGTTCCCCACCTGCAGGGAGGACCCCTCAATAGCTGTGAAGCAAGTCTTTCTCCCTATCTCCCTCTCCTCTCTCAATTTTTCTGTCCTACTGTCCCGTCCCGCGGGACCTTCAACGTGGGTAAACCTAGGAGAGGGAGTGAGGACAAGAGGGAGAGGAATGAGGACAAGAGATGCAAGAGAGAAATGAGACAAGACAGGATTCTGATCAAGTCTGTTTATTAGCACAAAAGGTGCTGTTTTTAAGGCCGGGGTAAGGGGGAGGTTAGCAGTTGGGGACAATTGGTTGACGTGGCATGTTGTCATGGTGATCAGCGTTATCTGGAAGGTCCTGGGTGATTCATAGGGAGGTGGGTGAATTACCTGACTTACGAGAAACTGTACAGTGGTGACAAACTTTTCTTTGTCAAGACTCTAGTTAGGAAACAGAAACTTATCTTTTAAGCAAGGCCTTCTGTGAACAATGGCTATGTGGCCATGTCAATAGCAACCTTGAGGGCACATGTGGCTCCCCACATCCTACCATATAAAATAGAAAGGAAAAAAAAAAAGAAGGAAAATGCTCATTTTTGTTCAAATCTGCAATGGAGGCAGGCACGTTTATCAGCCTTTTCAGAGGCACTTACATACAAAGGAGTGTGAGAGTGAAGTGAGACAGAGAAAGAATTGCAGCTTGGCGGGCTTCAACCCGGGTTCTTGTTTATGATAACTTGTGTGCTTAACGGCATGCACCATCACCTGGCTCCTTGCTCTCAACTACTCTTTATTATTTCTGAGTCTCTAGCAGTTGTCTTTCCCCCCCGCCAAATTCAGTATTAACAGCTGACAAAGTAATCATAGTTAAATTCAACCCAACTTAGCAGTTTCAGGTTATCTCCTCCTATCAGACCATCCTGTTTTTTGGGAGCTATGGTTTCATTTTCGGTCCAGTGAAACACTGAGCAGAGAATCCAGTTGAATCAATACCATAGCCAGTTGCCTACCCTGCTCCAGCATTTGGGCTAATTCTTGCCTTTAGTAGTTGTTGTTCACATTTAGTAGAGACTCGATCTAGGTGTACCCCAAGAACCATTCCAGTTCAGTTGTTAATGTATTTTTTTTTAATATTTATTTATTTTCCCTTTTGTTGCCCTTCTTGTTGTAATTATTACTGTTTTTGTTATTGATGTCGTCACTGTTAGAATAAAGAGAAATGGAGAGAGGAAGGGAAGACAGAGAGGGGGAGAAAAAGACACCTGTAGACCTAATTCACCACTTGTGAAGCGACTCCACTGCAGGTGGGGAGCAGGGGGCTTGAACCGGGATCCTTATGCTGGTCCTTGCGCTTTGCTCCACCTGCACTTAACCTGCTGCACTACCACCCGACTCCTATTAATGTATTTTATGACCACTATCACATACTGGCCCTTCCTAGACCATGAATTATTATAATGCAGCACTGGGAAATGAATTGACAGTATTGCATATAAGTAGGACTAAATACCCCTCAACCCAATTTTAAGATTCTAAGATAGGGAGAGACAGTGAGACACCATCACGTGCCATTCCATCCATCCCTGGTTCCAAAGGTCAAATCCAGGGTCTCACACATGCTTTACCAAGAGTTATTTCCAGTCCTTTACTTACTATTTTAATTTTTAAAAAATATTTATTTTTAATACCTTTTTAAATATTTATTTATTTTCCTTTTTGTTGCCCTTGTTGTTTAACACTGTTGTGGTTATTGATGTCGTTGTTGTTGGACAGGACAGAGAGAAATGGAGAGAGGAGGGGAAGACAGAGAGGGGGAGAAAAAGATAGACACCTGCAGACCTGCTTCACCGGCTATGAAGTGACTCCCCTGCAGGTGGGGAGCTGGGGACTCGAACCGGGATCCTTACACGGGTCCTTGCACTTTTTGCCACCTGCGATTAACCCACTGCGCCACCGCCCGACTCCCAATTTGAAATTTTTTTAAAACTATTGTTACCAAGGTTATCACTGGGGCTTGGTGCCTGCACTATAAATTCACTGCCATTTTTTTCCTGTTTCTTCTATTTTTATTAGGACAGATAGAAATTGAGAGGGGGAGGGGAGAGAAAGGAAGAGAGAGACACTTCACTGCTGATCTACTTCACTGCTCAGGAAGTGGCCAGCCTGCAAGCGGGGAACAGGGGCTCGAGTACTTTTGCATGGCAAGGGGTGTGCTTAACCAGGTGCCACTGCCTGGCCCCCACAATTTCACTTCAATGTTCAGAGCACTTAAAGGAGGCTGCCCAGTGTTGGCTTCTTTCCCAAGAAACTGTATGGATTTGAAAATGAAATAGTAGCTCCTTGGAAAGAGCATTTCCTCCCCTGGTTCCCTTGGATTGCAAGTGAACTCGGGACACTGAACTTTAAAGAGGTGAGGGGCTGGCAAAATAGCTCACTTGGGTAATGCAGTTTTCTGCCATGTGCATGAACCAGGTCTCATATTGGCCTGCTTAGTAATCAGAGGCTTCAGGCGACCTGGGAGGTTGTACAGTAGATAAAAAGTAGATGGAGTGCTGGGCTCTCAAGCATGAGATGCTGAGTTCAGTTCTCACTGTGCCAGAACACTCTGCTTTTCTCTCTCCCATTTAATAACTAAATCTAAAAAAACATGTGTGATAATAAAGAAGGCATGTTGTAGTTGAAAAAGTCAGCCTGGAGCAGTGAAGCCCCAGAGATGACTAAATAAATAAATGAAATAAAGAGGTCAAGAGACTTAAGATGAGTGGTTAACAATTCTGTGGGGGCCACTCCGAGGAAGTGCTGACTTATGTATGTTCCCTAGGAAGGCAGCTTGGCAGTGACAAAGAGAATGTGACAAACCCTGAGAGCCTTACAGGCAAGTCATGAATAGTTACTGAAGAAAATGAGCCTATCTCACAGAAATAGACAGGAAACAGTTAAAATTAACCAGAGGCAAAAACAAGCTATTGAAAAGCTAAGTTGAAATGTCCTGTTGAAGAGGAGCCTGGTTAAGTACACAAATTATCATGTGTAAGGATCTGAGGTTCAAGTTGCTGGTCCCAACCTGCAGCGGGTGAAGCTTCGTGACCGGTGAAGCACTGCTACTGGTGTCTCTTTCTTCCTTCCCCCAAATTTCTCTGTCCTATCACATACACATTTGCCTCCAGGGTTATTGCTGGGGCTTGGTGCCAGCACTAGGAATCCACTGCTCCTGGTGACCTTTTTTTTTAATTTTTCTTCCATTTTATTGGATAAGACAGAGAAATTGAGAGAGGAGGGGGAAATAGAGGAGAAAAACAGACAACTGCAGACCTGCTTCACTGCTTGTGCAATGTCCCCGCTGCAGGTGGGGAGCAGGGGCTCAAACCTGAACATTGTGCTTCAAGTACTATGTGTGCTTAAGCAGGTGTGCCACTGCCCAGCCCCTAGATATATTTTTTGTCATTTATTTATTTATTTATTTATTTATTTAGTTCCCTTGGATTGCAAGTGAACCTGGGACACTGAACTTTAAAGAGGTGAGGGGCTGGCAAAATAGCTCACTTGGGTAATGCAGTTTTCTGCCATGTGCATGAACCAGGTCTCATCCTGGCCTGCTCAGTAATCAGAGGCTTCAGGCGACCTGGGAGGTTGTATAGTAGATAAAAAGTAGATGGAGTGCTGGGCTCTCAAGCATGAGATGCTTTTATATATATATTTATTCATTTGTTGGATAGAAGCAGAAAAACTGAGGGGGGAGATAGAATGGAGAGAAAGACATCTGCAGACCTGTTTCACGACTCGTGAAGCTTCCCCCCTTGCAGGTGGAGCCTGAGTCTTGAACCCAGGTCCTTGCACAACATAACAGGTGCACTCAAACAAGTGTGCTCAACCACCTGGCCCTCATAAATGTTTTTCTAAATGCCACATCAAAAGTGAGCAAAACCACATTTTAAAACACATTTGACTTTCCCAAATAGGCTCAGCGTCTTGCTTTGATGTATGACCAGTTGCTTTTTAAAACATTTATTTATAGGGCTGGGTGGAAGGGCAACGGGTTGAGCGCACATGGCACCAAGAGCAAGGACCAGTGTTAAGGATCCTGGTTCGAGCCCCCGGTTACCCACCTGCAGGGGGTCACTTCACAAGTGGTGAAGCAGGTTTACAGGTGTCTATCTTTCTCTCCTCCTGTCTTCCCTATCTCTCTCGATTTCTCTCTCTCCTATCCAACAACAGTGATAAACAACAAGGGCCACAAAAGGGAAAATATGGCTGCCAGGAGCAGTGGATTTGTAGTGCAGGCACTGAACCCCAGCAATAAGCCAGGAGGCAAAAAATATATATATACACTTTAATGAAGCAAAAGAGAGAGAACTAGAGCATCACTCTTGCACATGTGATGGATGCCAGAGATTGAACTTGGGACCACATGCTTGAGAGCCCAATGCTTTATCCACTCTGCCATCTCCTGGACCTCATGCCTGCCAAAATATTACTCCCATGGTCTTAGAAGTGCTATCACTCTGTAAGAGGTCAATGTTAAACTAGTGTAAATCAGAATAAGGATTTTTAAAATCCTCCATTCTCCATCTAACATATTTAAGCCCTGCATTCCTGTTTTGATGGCACCTTATAAAGATTTATAGGAATCAGGTAAGGCAGTGTGTGAAATATCCTTGCACCATTGTAGTCACAGGTTTAAAGAAGTGGTGGTTCTTAGAAGACAGCCCTGAAATAGACTGACAGATTGCTATTTTTGGGGACAAAACAATACTTACATCGCATAGAACAGTGCCTATCAAATTCAGTCCAAAAATGGGAAAAAGAACATATCCAGTGCAAAGATTGGTAACAGAAAGGCTTATCTACCAACCATAAAATGAAAAATGTGGCCAAGATAATCTTTCATAATTTTTTTGAGTAAGAGATATATGCAGAGAGAGAGAGTGAAAGAGACTACACCACCAAGGCTTCTTTCAGTATGGTGAGGATCAGACTTGAAGCAGGGTCTCACACAAGGCAACACAGTACATTATTGTAACTGTATACTAATTATATCCCCAAATCCATTCTGTGTCCCAACAGTACATTTTCCAAGTGAGTTATTTTGCAGGCCCAAAAGTAAAATTTTTTCACTTACTCAAATTAATAGGTTACAATTATCCTTCATTTTGTGTCAAAATGTCTTTTTTAAACAATATTTTTAATTTAATTATTTATTATTGGATAGAGACAGAGAGAAATTGAGAAGAAAGGGGAAGGCAGAGAGGAAAAGAGAGATATACCTGCAGCTGTGCTTCACCACTTGCACAGCTTTCCTTCTGCAGGTGGGGACTAGGGGCTTGAACCTGGGTCCTTCTACACTCTAATGTGCGTGCTTAACCAGGTGTGCCACCACTTGGCCCCAAAATGTCTTTTTCTTTTATGAAGCAGTGGTGATACAACTTTTAATACATTCCTGCTTGACAAAATAAGAACTTGGTAACTGTATTAGTCACCTCAACTTTGGGGTTATTGCTGGAGCTTGGTACCTGTGCACCTGCACAGCCCATCACTTTCCAACCGAGACTGGCAGCTCAGCATACACAGCAGCACCTAGCAGAACAAAATATCCTTCTACTACAAGACACATACCCGCACGCCATGAAAACTCTTCTGGTGGGGGTCGGGCGGTAGCGTAGTGGGTTAAGCGCACGTGGCGCAAAACACAAGGACCAGCATAAGGATCCCGGTTTGAGCCCCCAGCTCCCCACCTGCAGGGGAGTCGCTTCACAGGCAGTGAAGCAGGTCTGCAGGTGTCTGTCTTTCTCTCCCAGTCTTCCCCGCCTCTCTCCATTTCTCTCTGTCCTATCCAACAATGAACGACATCATCAACAATAACAACCACAACAAGGCTACAACAACAAGGGTAACAAAAGGGGGAAAAATGGCCTCCAGGAGCAGTGGACTCATGGTGCAGGCACTGAGCCCCAGCAATAACCCTGGAGCCAAAAAAAAAAAAATTCTGGAAGATTATAAAAATGCAAAACAACACATTATATTTGTGAAGTTGGAATAATGGAATAGCAGTAGTGAGAGGATTTTTTTTCTTGCTTATTTTGCTCTTATTATTTACTATGTTTTTTTTCAACTTTTATCTTTTTCTTTTATTGAGTAGAGACAGCCAGAAATTAAGAGGTCAGGGGAGATAGAGAAGGAGAGAGACAGAAAGACACTGCAACACTGCTTCAACACTTGAAAAGTTTTCCCCTTGCAGGTGGGGACTGGGGACTCAAACCTGGGTCCTTTGACACTAACGCGCACCCAACCAGGCCCCATATATGGCTCTTACCATATAGTTTTTATACCATAAAGAACAAACTACTCAATTTAGTGGTGAAAGGGAATTTTTCATATCCATCAGGTGGGTTGGGGCAGAAAAGGTCAAAACCTAATTTATTAAAAGAAATCCAGGGGGCCAGGCAGTGGTACACCTGGTTGAGAAGATATGTTGCAATGCCTAAGGACCCAGGTTCAAGCCCCCAGTCCTTACCTGCAGGAGGAAAGCTTCACGAGGGGGGGCCTGACAGTAGTGTACTGGGTTAAGCGCATATGGTGCAAAGAGCAAGGACTCATGTAATGATCCTGGTTCGAAACCCCCCCCCCCCCCCCCGCTCTCCACCTGCGGGGGCTGGGGGAGAGGGAAGTGTCAGTGAAGCAGGTCTGTAGGTGTTTATCTCCCTGTTTTCCCCTCATCTCTCAATTCCTCTGTCCTATCCAACAATAACAGTTAACAACAATGAAAAAAAAGATGGCCACCAGAAGCAATGGCTTTATGGTGCAGACACTGAGCTCAAGCAGTAACCCTGGAGGCCGAAACAAAAAGCTTCATGAGTGGTGAAGCAGTGCTGCAGATGTCTCTCTCTTTCTCTATATATGTACATAACCCTTCTACTCGATTTATGGCTATCTCTATCAAATAAAGATAATAAAGTGGTTTGGAAGATGGTGCTTTGGAAAAGGCACTAGATTCTCAAGCATGAGGTCCTGAGTTCAGTCCCCAGCAGGACATGTGCCAGAGTGATGTCTGGCTCTTTCTCTTTTCCTATCTTTATCATTAATAAATAAAATCTTAAAAAAAAAAAAAAGATAACTCTTATGAGATGGTTACACTCAAATGTGAAACAGGTAAAACAAACTTTCAAAAAAGCAACCAAAAAAAAAAAAAAAGCAACCAAATTTACATTAGTGGTGGGAGTGGTTTTTTTTTTCTTCTCACAACTATATTTCTAAAATTGTATATTATAAGCCTATGTTTAAAAAAAAACACCTCAGGATTTCATTGGAGATCCCAGGATAACAGTCCTTCCTAATATCTCCTTAAAAATGAAAACATGGGGCTGGGAAGCAGGTTAAGCACACATGGTGTAAAGTGCAGGGACCGTGTAAGTGTCCCAGCTCCTCACCTGCAGGAGGGTCGCTTCTCAAGCAGTGAAGCAGGTCTGCAGGTGTCTTTCTCTCCCTGTCTCTGTCTTCCCCTCCTCTCTCAATTCCTCTCTGTCCTATTCAACAACAAACAGCAGCAATAACAAGGGCAACAAAATGGAAAAAATGGCCTCCAGGAGTAGTGGATTCCTGGTGCAGGCACCAAGCCCTAGCAATAACCCCGGAGGCAAAAATATGAAATAGAGGCCAGGTGGTGGCATACCTGGCTGAACACACATTACCATGCACAAAGACCAGGATTCAAGTGTCTAGTCCCCACCTGCAGGGGAAGCTTCATGTGCTGTATAGTAGTGTTACAGGTCTCTCCTCCTCTCTCCCTGTCCACTTTCTGTCTCTATCCAATAATATCAAAACGATTTTTAAAAATAAATAAATGCAATAAAAAGGCATATCTATTTCTAGACCTCCACACTGAAGTCTAGGGATGAAAAACCATAGGGAAAACCAGACTTACAAAAGGCTAGTCATGTCACTACTGCTGAGAATCATAAAATTTTAGATCGTTATACGACAGATATCTGATAAAATGCACTCTTCGAAGTCGGGTGGTAGCAAAGTGGGTTAAGCGCACGTGGCGCAAAGCACAAGGACAGGTGTAGGATCCCTGTTCGAGCTCCCGGTTTGAGCCCCCGGCTCCCCTGTAGGGGAGTCGCTTCACAGATGGTGAAACAGGTCTCAGGTGTCTATCTTTCTCTCCCCCTCTGTTTTCCCCTCCTCTATTTCTCTCTATCCTATCTAACAACGATGACATCAACAACAATAACTACAACAATGAAAAACAACAAGGGCAACAAAAAGGGAAAATAAATATTTAAAAAATGCACTCTTAAAAAACTATTTTGTAAACCAATATTAAGTCACTAATAAATAAAAATTGGGTCAGAGGAGGTAAATTCATTATTCTTAATAGCTGAGTAGTATTCCATTGTGTATATATACCCCAATTTGTTCAGCCACTTATCTGTTATTGGGCACCTGGGTTGTTTCCAGGTTTTGGCTATTACCAGTTGTGCTGCTATGAACATAGGTGTATGGACACGGATGGCTGTACTTGACTCCTCAGGATATATCCCTAGAAGAGGAATTACTGGGTCATAAGGAAGGTCCAATTCTAGCCTTGTGAGGGTTCTCCAGACTGCTCTCCACAGAGGTTGGACCTGTTTACATTCCCACCAGCAGTGCAGGAGGGTTCCTTTGTCTCCATAACCTCTCCAGCATTTGTTGTTGCTGTCATTTCTGATGTATGACATTCTCACAGGGGTGAAGTGGTATCATGGTTTTTATTTGCATTTCTCTGACAATCAGCAACTTGGAGCAATTCTTTTTAATGTCTGTTGGCCTTTTGTATATCTTCTGTAGTAAATATTCTGTTCATATTTTCTCCTCACTTTTGAATTGGGTCATTTCCTTTTTTTTGTTGCTAATTTTGGTGAGCTCTTCATATATTTTGGTTATTAGCCTCTTGTCTGACATACAAAGATTTTCCATTCTGTGAGGAGTCTCTGTTTGGGTGATGTTTTCTTTTGCTGTGCAGGATCTTTAAGTATTTTGTTTATTTACTTTTATTTATTCCCTTCTGTTGCCCTTATTTATTGTTGTAGTTATTATTGTTGTTGATATTGATGTCATTGTTGGATAGGACAGAAAGAAATGGAGAGAGGAGGGGAAGACAGAGGGGGAGAGAAAGACAGACACCTACAGATCCTTTTCACCGCCTGTGAAGTGACTCTCCTGCAGTTGGGGAGCTGGGGGCTTGAACTGGGATCCTTACACTGGTCCTTGCATTTTGCACCACCTGCGCTTAACCCGATGTGCTATTGCCCTATTTTCTTTTATTTTTGAGAGAGGTGCAGAGAGAGAAAAAGCAGAGCACTGCTCAGCTCTGGCTTATGGTGGTACAGGGGATTGAAACTGGGACTTTGGAACCTCAGGCATGAGAGTCTCTTTGCATAACCACTATACTATCTACCCCTGTCCTGTGCAGGGTCTTTTCAGTTGGATGGAGCTACAAGGAGTTATGTTGAGTGAGATAAATCAGAAAGAGAAAGATGAGTATGGGATGATCCCACTTATAAACATAAGTTGAGAAAGAAGAACAAAAAGGGAAATGCAAAGCAAAATTTGACTGAGTTTGGAGTATTGCACCAAAGTAAAAAAAAACTCTAATGAGGGGGAAAGGTAGATTTTCAGCTTCACCATAGGGGGCTGGAGGTATGGACATAGACCTTTGGTGGTGGGAAAGGTGTTAATATACACTCCCATTAACATATAGTCTTATAAATCACTAGTCAATATGAGAGGGGAAAACTGAATGTCTCAAATTTTTTGATGCACAGACCCCAGTTCTGAGTGTGTGTGTATATATATATATATATATATACATATATATATATATTCCTTCAATCTAAGCACTTAAGGTTTAAAATTGGTAACCTGACTGAAATTTAATAGTGGGCTTAAATTATTAATAAATTTCTAATAATAACTTTTTCTTTGAAATATTAAATCACCAGGGGGCCAGACGGTAGTGCAGCAGCTTAAGCACACATGGCACAAAGTGCAAGGACTGGCATAAGAATCCCAGTTCAAGCCCCAGCTCCCCATCTGCTAGGGGTCACTTCACAGTTGGTGAAGCAGGTCTGCAGGTGTTTATCTTTCTTTCCCCGTCTTCCCCTCCTCTCTTGATTTCTCTGTCTTATCCAACAACGACAGCAATAACAACAACTATAATAACAACGATAAATAACAGGGGCAACAAAAGAGAAAAAATGGCCTCCAGGAGCAGTGGATTTGTAGTGCAGGCACTGAGTCCAGCGATAACCCTGGAGGCAAAAAAAAAGAAATATTATATCACCTATAATTTTTTTTCCCTCCATGGTTATTGCTGGGGCTCAGTGCCTGCACCATGAATCCACTGATCCTTGAAGGCCACTTTTCCCCACTTTTGTTGCCCTTGTTGTAGCCTTGTTGTGGTTGTTATTGTTGATGTCATTCGTTGTTGGATAGGACAGACAGAAATGGAGAGGAGGGGAAGACAGAGGGGGGAAAGACAAGACACCTGCAGACCTGCTTCACCGCCTGTGAAGCGTCTCCCCTGCAGGTGGGGAGCCGGGGGCTTGAACCGGGATCCTTACACTGGTCCTTGCATTTTGCGCCACATGCGCTTAACCCACTGTGCTACTGACCTATAATCTTAGACCAAGGAGACCAGTATCTTATATACTGATAAAGACACAGCTATTTGTAAATAGCATTAAGTGAAAAATCTTGGTGAGGTAGGTCTTGTATGATACAGCAAATCCTAACCAAGGGATTTTCAAAGTAAACCAAACTCCAAAATAACTTGGTTATAACAATTTCTATAGCTTTCTTAAACTCTAAGACAGCAAAAGCCTTCCCCATTCTCTATACAACCTGTATCTCTCCCATTCCTGGAACATCTGGTGTGTGGCTCATTTCCCTTCCTGCTTCTCTGGATCCCTATCATCTGATAACTGCATCTGCTGAGCTCAACCACATCACTGGAACCAGTACCACCTCAACATGTTTCACTTCAGATTGTGTCCAGAGATGCCAGGCATGGCACATAAACCCTTCAGCTCCATTACTCTGGTGAGACCTTTCTTAGCTCATAGAATTATTCCATTTCAGGTGGTGCACTTCCTAATAAAACCACAGAACCTAAATATAGACCAGGCATGAGACAGAGCACATGTGCACATGTATCCATAAATATGGGGAAAATATGTACCTTAAAGTAAAAGTGCACAAGAGTCTGCAGTGACTCAGTAAGTGCAGCAAGCAAGTAGAAAGACCTAAAAACTTTCAGAGGCGGGGCTACGGAGCAGCAGCAGCTGTGCTTCTCTCCCCTCCTCTCCTCTCCTCTCCTCTCCTCTCCTCTCCTCTCCTCTCCTCTCCTCTCCTCTCCTCTCCTCTCCTCTCCTCTCCTCTCCTCTCCTCTCCTCGGTCAACTAGGAATACCAAAGGAGACCACCTGGGACTGCAACAAGACAGGACTAGAACGACTTCAGGAACCCACCAAATCACCAGTGAGTGCAAACACGGTAAGGACATGGACAGAGTATTCACCACAGAAAAGATCCAAAAGGCCAAGAAACACATGAAAAAATGCCCCAAGTCTTTGACTGTCAGAGAAATGCAAATAAAGACATCAATGAGATACCACTTCACTCCTGTGAGAATGTCATACATCAGAAAAGGTAACAGCAGCAAATGCTGGAGAGGGTGTGGGGTCAAAGGAACCCTCCTGCACTGCTGGTGGGAATGTCAATTGGTCCAGCCTCTGTGGAGAACAGTCTGGAGAACTCTCAGAAGGCTAGAAATGGACCTACTCTATGATCCTGCAATTCCTCTCCTGGGGATATATCCTAAGGAACCCAACACACCCATCCAAAAAGATCTGTGGACACATATGTTCTTGGCAGCACAATTTGTAATAGCCAAAACCTGGAAGCAACCCAGGTATCCAACAACAGATGAGTGGCTGAGCAAGCTGTGGTATATATACACAATGGAATACTATTCAGCTATTAAAAACGGTGACTTCACTGTTTTCAGCCGATCTTGGATGGACCTTGAAAAATTCATGTTAAGTGAAGTAAGTCGGAAAACAGAAGGATGAATATGGGATGATCTCACTCTCAGGTAGAAATTGAAAAACAAGATAAGAAAACACAAGTAGAACCTGAACTGGAATTGGCGTATCGCACCAAAGTAAAAGACTCTGCAGTAGGGGTGGGGGAGAATACAGGTCCAAAAGGATGACAGAGGACCTAGTGGGGGTTGTACTGTTATATGGAAAAACTGAGAAGTGTTATATATGTACAAACTATTGTATTTACTGTTGAATGTAAAACATTAATTCCCCAATAAAGAAATTAAAAGACCTAAAAAAGATACGATAAAGTCGTAATCAAATAGTTTCTACTTAGACCTAGGTAATCTCCTTACCTACTTCCTATTACACTTCCCTCAGTCACTCCAAAGCTAACCTTATCAAAGTAAGGACTACAAAAGCTGAATAAGTGCATGCTTTAATGATAACTCGTCACTATCAGGCCACTCCATCATCTGGGGCCCTAGTCAGGGAGCCCTGGGATTAATTACCACATAGACATGATGGGCCAAGACCTCTAACCTTCTCTCCACCCTCACTGTTTATCTCCATCAGGAACATAGTGGGCCTTCTTGTGGGACTCTGCAGAACAACAATGGACTCTGCCCCTCTGTCTGAAGGGAGGCTGGGTCAACATACTCTTGCCACTCAAGAAGGACAGGTCCTGAAATGAGTGCAGCCTAGAATATTCCTAGCTATGACCATGGAATGCAAGCTCAGAGTTACTGCACAGGCTTCTGTGTTGAATGAGTGCCAGATCAGGTCGATGGGGATTGTAGTAATGGTATTTATATACTTATATATTTTCCCCATATTTGGGAGGTACTCTGCCCTGATCCAGCTTTCTAGTCCTATTTCCAACTCTGACACCATCTTCTCAGACAATACCGTTAGCCCACCTGCATGTTATCTGTGGGGCTCAGGCAAAAATTAATAAAGTCATGGACCCCTTGGGATATAGCTAAAATAGACCTACTAGGTTTTTCCAAAATGGAGACCTCAAATCTCATCTGCTATATTCTTTCATTTAGGTTGATTATTAAACATTTTGTTCTGTTTTATATCTCACTACTTTTCAGTCACCAAGTTGCAGGCGCTTTCATGATGCCAACCTCACTTCCCTAGGCAGACAGTATCATCAATGTGTCCTGGAACCCCACTTCTCCAGGACTCTACCCCACTAGGGAAAAATAGGAACAGGCTGGGAGTGTGGCTTGACCCACCAACGCCCATGTTCAGCGGGGAAGCAATTGCAGAAGCCAGACCTCCCACCATCTGCACCCCATAATGACCCTGGATCTCTATTACCAGAGGGATAAAGAATAGAAAAGATTCCAATAGAGGGAATGGAGTACAGAACTCTGATCGTGGGAAATGTGTGGAATTGTACCCCTCTTATCCTGTGGTCTTGTTGATCATTATTAAATCAATAATAATAAAGAAATATGCCGACCTTGTTACTGACCCCTCCAAAAAAACTACTCATAACTATCTAGATGCCATTAGACTTAAATTCTGCTTTTCAATATGGAGAGGAAAATGCCTTTTTCAAAAAAAATTTGTAATCTTTATTTGTTGGATAGAGACAGAAATTGAGAGGGAAGGGGGTGATAGAGAGGGAAAGAGACAGAGAGACACCTGCAGCCCAGTTTCACTACTTGTGAAGCTTTCCCCCTGCAGGGGGGGACCAGGGGCTCAAACCTGGATCCTTGCACACTGTAACATATGCGCTCAACCAGGTGAGCCACCACCTGGACCCCTGGGAAAAATGCTTTTAAAGACTTAATTTTTAAAAAAAAATTTTATATTTATTTATTTTCCCTTTTGTTGTCCTTATTGTATTGTTGTAGTTGTTGTTGGATAGGACAGAGAGAAATGGAGGAGGGGAAGACAGAGAGGGGGAGAGAAAGACAAGACACCTGCAGATCTGCTTCACCGCCTGTGAAGCGACTCTTCTGCAGGTGGGGAGCCGGGGGCTCGAACCGGGATCCTTAGCTTTGTGCCATGTGCACTTAAAGCACCGTGCTACTGCCCGGCCCCCCAAAACTTAAATTTTTTAAAGAAAAGGAACAATGAACTAAACTCAATATTTAATCATTTGTAGGAATAGAAAGAATATAACAAGGATTAGAATTGCATAATATACATTAGATATTTATGAAAGACATCCTGTAGTTTGTTTTTTCTAGCTTTTTCAAGGCAATTAGCTATAATTATAGGAGCTGCAACAGTAATTATATTTTTAGGTTTTTTAGTCATTATCACCTCCTAAATGCTCTCCCTCCTTTGTACAGTTTCACAGTAAAATTGTACACCACTTAAATTAGAAGAGTACAAAGAAATTGGGGCAAATTCCTATGAATGAAATCTAGAGGCCCCAAAATTTTAAGTACTGATTTAGTAGCAGCATTAATGGCATCAACCTTCTATTTATTCATATTATTAATGAAAAAGAAGCTTAGAGGTGAGGGTCATTAAATACATCTAAAATATAAATATTATGTGTTTCCTTGTTAGCATCAGGAAATCATTTTATCTACCCCACATTCTATCTGGTCTCAGAAAAAAAGGTCAGAGACAATTACAAAGAGGGTGCTGCATATCATCAGGTCCATTTTCAAAACAATGAGATCACAGGGAATGTCCCTTCAGTGTTTCTTTTTATCAGATATTTCTGCTGTTCCTCTGGTTGTTAATCCATTTATGTCTGCATCCTAAAATGAAAAACAAAATAAAACATTAGATACTATAACAAAAGGACAGTCATCACAAAAAGATTTTCTCTAGAAACATACATTTCAGGAAATTCTCTGCTTCTTGCTGAAAAAAAAAAACAAAACAAAACAAACTAAAACAGCCACTATTTATTAAAAATTTCCCAGGGCTAGGTAGTGGTACAGCTCTGGTTAAGCATGCATATTACCATGCACAATGACCCAGGTTTGAATCCCTGCTTAAAGTAAAGCAGGTCTACAGGTGTCTTATCTTTCTCCCTACCTCCTCCCTCCTCTCTCAATTCTCTGTCTTGTCAAATAAAGGGGAGGGGAGGAGGGAGAGAAAAGATGACTCTGGAGCCAATTAAAAAAAAAAAAAGAACAAAAAACCTTAGGCTGGGCAGTGGCCCACTCTGTTGAGTATACACCTTACAATAGCAAGTACCTGGGGCTAAGTCCCAGCTCCCCACCTGCAAGGGGGGAAACTTGCTGCAGGTCTCTCTCCATCTCTCTCTCTCTCTACTCTCAGTTTCTCTGTCTCTACCTAAATAAACCAAAATTTAAAAGTAATTTAAAAATCTTCTCTTGGATAATGCACTGCTTTGCCTGTGGACCACCTAGTTTTTTTTTTTTTTTTCTTTTAAAATATTTATTTATTCCCTTTGTTGCCCTTGCTTTTTTGTTGTTGTTGTTATTATTGTTATTAATGTCGTCGTTGTTAGATAGAACAGAGAGAAATGGAGAGAAGAGGGGAAGACAGAGAAGGGGAGAGAAAGATAAGACACTTGCAGACCTGTTTCACCACCTGTGAAGCGACTCCCCTGCAGGTGGGGAGCCGGGGCTCAAATCAGGATCCTTGCACCGGTCCTTGCACTTTGCACCATGTGCACTTAACCCTCTGCTCTACCGCCCGACTTCCACCACCTAGGTTTGACCTGGTCCCCACCACACTGGAGAAAGCTTCAGTGTTGTGGAATTTCACACTCCCTACTTTTTTTTTTTTTTTTCACACTCCCTACTTCTTTACCTCTTGTCTTTACTAGAAAAAGTCATCCTGGAGTGGTGAAGTTCTGGTGATTAAGAAGAAAACTGTATGTGGTCTGGGAGGCAGCACAGTACATAGGGCACCAGACACTCAGGAAAAAGGTTCTGAGTTTGATCCATGTGCCAGAATGATGCTCTGATTCTCCTGCTCTCTCATTAATATTAAAGCAAACAGAACCCCTCTATGACCCTCTTATCTAATGTTATCAATCAGTAGAGTCAGCGAAACTGGCTCTTAGATTTACTATTACTCTGGCCAGCCAAGAAACAGATGCATTAGTCAGGGACGTAATCATCTTCAGGGACCAACAACCACCAATGGGACAGCTTTTGTAATAGTGTGATCAGGAAGGTGGCACAGTGGACAAAGGGTTGGACTCCCAAGCAGGAGGTCCTGAGTTTGATCCCCAGAAACACATGCACCAGAATCATGTCTGGTTCTCTCTCTCTCGCCTTCTATCCCATTCACTAATAAACAGTAAAATATTAAAAATAAATAAATAAAAATAAAAATTAGATTTTGTTAATACAGAACTCACTATGATATTACTGGTATTTTGGAGACCTCCGAGGTACAAACTGGTTAGCCTTTCCCAGGACACAATTTTCTTCTGACATATTAGTAAACTGTCCTCTCCCCCCAAATTCAAATCAAATAAATACCAGAGTACTTGCTCAGCTGACTTATGATGGTGTGGGGTACTGAACCTGGGGTTTTGCAGCCTCAGGTCTGAGTCTCTTTGCATAACCATTTTGCTATCTCCCCCACCTGTAAACTCCTAGCTTTAAAAAGCAGTTGAAAGATACTTTAAGGAACCTCTGGTTCCAAGAATTTGTCTTTCCAAAGTCAAGTATTTTGCCCTGGTTCTACCACACCCTGTCCTGCTCTGGCTCAAGGCACTGCAGTACTCTTACCTTACAGTCACCTTTGCCTTTGTTTTTATCATTGGATTCTGGTATAGCTTTTTTAGGCCACATCCGACTAACAAAAGGTGAAATCAGAGGGTAGATATATGGCTCCAGGAATTTTTTGTAGACCCAGAGCAGAACCGGAATGACAATACAAGGAATGCACACCATTGTCTCAGGCTTGGGGTCCTAGACTTGTGGTTAATACCTATGAAAAAAAAAACAGATTAGTTTACCACAGACTGACATATGAAGGACCTAACTAGATTAAGGTACATGAAAGGACTATTTCTAAGTTGAAAGATACATAATACTGATATTCTACTATTTGCTTTTAAAACCAAGTGTCTAGGGGGTCAGGTGGTAGCGCAGTGGGTTAAGCACACACGGGTCGAAGCACAAGGACCAGCTTAAGGATCCCAGTTTGAGCCCCGGCTCCCCACCTGCAGAGGAGTCACTTCACAAGCAGTGAAGCAGGTCTGCAGGTGTCTATCTTTCTCTCCCTCTCTCTGTCTTCCCTTCCTCTCCCCATTTCTCTCTGTCCTATCCAACAACGATGACATCAAGAGCAATAATAACTACAACAATAAAACAAGGGAAACAAAAGGTAAAATAAAAATAATTTAAAATGAAGTCTCCTTTAAATAAATTAAAAAAATAAGTTAAACAAACAAAAAAAAAAAAAGAAAGAGGAAGAAAGTGGCCATTGGCAGTGGAGCTGCACATTCATTGTGCAGGCACCTAGTGCTGGTGGCAAATGGGGTTGGGGACACAGATAACTGAAGAAACAATGCAACTAGTAGGGCATCAGACTTGGAGTTCTGAGGTTTTCAGTTTGCTCCCCAGCACTGGCTTGTCTCATGTGAAACTCATTCTTAATAAGTCTTGTGTAATGGTTATGCAAAATGACTCTCAAAGCTGAAGTTCTCAAGTCCCAGGTTCAATCCCCTGCACCACCACAAACCAGAGCTGATCAGTGCTCTTCTTCTTCTTCTAGCGTTTGCCCTTCTTCCGTAGCCAGTCAACAGTGTCAGGTTGAGCCTGATGTAAAGTTTCGAGACCTCCTTTGAATCTGGAGAGGTGGCAGTCGTTGACTATGTGGGTCATAGTCTGTCTGGAGCCGCAGGAGCAGTTCGGGTTGTCTCTGGCTCCCCAGCGATGGAACATAGCGGCGCACCGGCCATGGCCTGTTCGATAGCGATTGAGGAGGGCCCAATCATAACGTGCTAGGTCAAAGCCGGGTGGACGCTTGCAGGGGTCTGGGATGAGGTGTTTGTTCTTTACCTCACCTGACTGCCAACTCTGTTTCCAAGAGTCTGGAACAGAGAAGTTCAGTGTAGGCGTAGGGGACCAGATTGGGTGACGAGACGTCAAGCGTTGGACAGGGTGGGTGAAGATATCCGTGTATATTGGCAGGTCCGGTTGAGCGTGGACGTGGGAAATGAACTTAGATGATGCTGCATCCCGACGAATATCTGGCGGGGCGATGTTGCTAAGAACTGGCAGCCATGGAACCGGGGTGGAACGGATGGTTCCAGAAATGATCCTCATGGAGAAATATAATTTGGAATTGACCAAGTGGACACGGGGGCTACGGAACCATACTGGGGCACAGTATTCTGCAGTGCTCTAGTAAATAATAACAATAATTTAATGAGAGTATCACTCTGACATGAGTTACTAGGGATCAAACTTGGGACCTCATGCTCATAGATCACTCTACTCCACTATACCTCTTCCAGGCAGAAAAGAAAGAAAGAAAAGAAAGAAAGAAAGAAAGAAAGGAAGGAAGGAAGGATGGATGGATGGAAGGAAGGATGGATGCATGGATGCATGGATGGAAGAGGAAGATTGATTCAGGACTGTCCCTCACTGCACTGAGGGAGGCTTTGGTGCTATGATGTCTTTCCCTCTTTCTTTCATGTGATAAAGTCAGGGTGCACTGATGAAGCCCCAATAACAAAAACAAAAAGACTTGGCAACCTTGGGTTGATTCAGTGGGTAGGGCAGATGCTCTTTCCTTCTCTTGATCCCTCTTCTCATTAAGTTTTTTTTAGTTGTTTCTTAATAAAGTTGGTAGTTGTAACCTTTACTCTAGTTTAGTGTCAACTAAATTTCAAAGCCTAACCATCTTCAAGGACTAGCACTACCCAATGAGGCAACGTTTGTAACAGAGAATTCAGGTACCATTTTGGAGACCTCCAGATTGCAAACTGGCTAGTCTTTCCCGTGAAGTGTGTCCTCAGCAACTTGAAAAATAACTAAGGCTACACCCCTATACTATTAAATCAAAAACCTCTTAAACTTACAATAATTTTTTTAAAGATTTTATTTATTTATTAATGAGAAAGATAGGAAGAGAGAGAAAAGAACCAGACATCACTCTGGCACGTGCTGCCGGGGGTTGAACTTAGGACCTCATACTTGAGAGCTCAATGCTTTATCCACTGCACCACCTCCCTGACCACAACTTATAATAAATTTTAATTCCTTGGAGTAGACTTTAAAGAACTAAAGAGCCTCAGAGGGCGGAGGAGACAGCATAATGGTTATGCAAACAGACTCTCATGCCTGACGCTCCTAAGTCCCAGGTTCAATCCCCTGCACCACCATAAGCCAGAGCTGAGCAGTGCTCTGGTGTTTCTCTCTCTGTGTGTTTCTCTCTCTCTGCATCTCTCTCAAAAATAAAATTAAAAAATTAAAAAAAAAGAAAAAATATGCAGAAAATAGTTCTGCCAATATTTAAAAAAAAAAAAGAGCCTCAGAATAGAATGCTAAAATATAGTATTTTCAAATTTCAAAACATTGTAAATAAAGTGGTGTGTGCTGGCAAAAAAAGCAGTTTAACTTATAAGTAAACAGTATCAAACAGTATGAAAGTTCATTTCAAACAGTATGAGTGTGCTTTGAAATGAACCACAAAGGCAATTAAGGAATAAAAATGTAGACTGCCGGGCTGGTGTCGTGGCTCTGCCTGTGGACTAAGACAGGAATAAAAATGTAAATGTTTGGCCAAACATACCTGCAATTATACAGAGAATTTGTAATTGGATTCTGTAAAAACTGTCCCCCACGCTAAAATAGCACACTAAGGGTTTAACAAGTTATTCTGTTCTCCAAAATGAGCAGTGAATCTTTCCCAGCATTAGGAAAAGATCAGACATTCAGAATCTAATTTGCAAAGAAAGAAGTGTCTGGTATACAGACTTCAGGTGTATGACAACCCTTCGGCTTCATTACTCGCATGAGACCATTCCTTTCATAGTATTCTCTAATTCCATTCCAGGCGGTTCACTTCCTAACAAAGTCCCAAAACCTAGATATAGACCGGACCCATGAGCTAGAGCTTATGTTCACATGTATCCATAAACTAGGGCAAAACATATACCTGAAAGCAAAAATACACAATAGTCTGAAGTGAGTACTCCCCCCAACACTTCATCTGCACTATTCCAGCCTTTAGGTCCATAATTGTTCAACAATTTGTTTGGCTTTGTATGTTAACTCTCTTTTCAGCCACCAGGTTCCAGATGCTAGCATGATGCCGACCAGACTTTCCTGGACAGATGACCCCACCAATGTGTCCTGGAGCTCACCTTCCCCAGAGCCCCACCTTACTAGGGAAAGAGAGAAGCAGGCTGGGAGTATGGATCGACCTGTCTACGCCCATGTTCACCAGGGAAGCAATTACAGAAGCCAGACCTTCCACCTTCTGCATCCCACAATGACCTTGGGTCCATATTCCCAGAAGGATAAAGAATAGGAAAGCTTTCAGGGGATGGGATATGGAAATCTGTGGTGGGAATGGTGTTGAGTTGTACCCCTCTTGTCCTATGGTTTTGTTAATGTCTCCTTTTTAAAAAAAAATTTTTTTATTTATTCATGAGAAAGATAGGAAGATAGAAAGAACCAGACATCACTCTGGTACATGTGCTGCCAGGGATTGAACTCAGGACCTCATGCTTGAGAGTCCAATGCTTTATCCACTGCGCCACATCCTGGACCACAATGTCTCCTTTTTTAAATAAATAAAAAGAAAGTGTCTGGTATATCAAGACCTATCAAGCAGACTGGATTTGAAGTTAGGTTTCACCATTTGCCTTTCCCTCTTCCCAAACCTACTGATTCTAATTTTCCCATTTTATTAAATCATAACCAATCCCTTCAAAAACAACCGGCAGTGCTAAAAACACTAGGCTAATGACTTATTTTTTAACCAGAGGAGATGCCTGGGACCTTGGAGTTGCAGACATAAATATCTTTTTCATAACTACTATGCTGTTTCCCCAGCGCTCTTACACTGTTTTAAGTAAACTAATATTAAATATTATAACCCTAGGGGCCAGGTGGCAGTGCACCTGGTTGAGCACACGTTACAGTGCACAAGGACCTGGGTTCGAGCCCCCAGTCCCCACCAGCAGGGGGAAAACGTTGCACGTGGTGAAGCAGCGCTGCAGATCTCTCTACCCCTCCCCACTCTACCCCGCCCCATCCCTCTTAATTTCTGGCTGTCTCTCTCCAATAAGTACGTAAATATAATAATAGTAAAAATACTAGACTCTTAGGTCATAATTACAACTTTCATACAACATCTAGCTCTCTTCAAAATGAAGTTACTGTTGTATGCCTCACACTGATTCTCCCCTGAGACATTTTATGTGGAAAGTGATGGGCAAGGGAGACAGCATAATGGTTATGCAAACAGACTCTCAAACCTGAGGTTCCAAAGGCCTCAAACTCAATCCCTCGCACCACCACAAATCAGAGCTGAGTAGTGCTATGGTTAAATAAATAAATAAAAATTAAATAAAAGAACGTGACTTCGAAATGTCTGGTAGCTATGATAGATTGATTACATTGTTTACTGACTTCAAAACCAACTCTCGAACATTTACATCAAAACGATCAAAATAGGTGAAAACTGTTGGGGCAAAGGCGTTCCTCTCCATTCTTCTCGGAAGACAAGAATGAGGCTCAGCAGAAAAGAGCGAGCGGACATCACTTACCCAGGGTGAAGGAAAGACAAGTAGTAAAAGCACAAGAGAGAAGAAGATTAAGAGGTGAGGGCGGTGAGGCGGACGAGACTGGGAGAGGCGGCTGCAGGCGGGGGTGGGGGAAGGAAGATGGTTCGGGAAGCCGAAGCTGGGGATACCGTTAGGCGCCAGAGCAGGAGAGCCGCACACTGCGCCACACCCTTCCGGGCAGCTTAAAATCACCGCGACACAACCCACCCTTTCTCCCAACGTCCAGCCCAAAGTGGCTGTCTACCGGCCCGGCTCACCAGGGACCTCCAAGCCCAAGCGAAAATGTCTGCACTTCCGGAGAGGGACGTGCGGCAGCACAGCCAATCAGCACCACAGAATGGGTCGACAAAGGCGTGCGCGCGCACATACGTCAAGGCGACGCACAGGATGACGTCGACACGACTTCCGGTGCAGCAGTAAAATGGTCTGCGGCTATCTAACTGCATACACGAGGATTCCGGAGATGAGGCCTGGTGAATGGGCCCCGCCCCCGCCCCCGCCCCGCCCCCAAAGTGTGCCGTAACTATGCTTTTGCATTGTAAAGGGATCTTAAGGCACCAGGTTAAGTCTATGAGGTCAATTTTAAGGGTGAGTAGAACTCTGGTTTAAAAGTTATAATCGTGGGTGTACTGCAGCGGGTTAAGCGCACATGGCGCAAAGCACCGGCCTAAGGACCCCAGTTCAAGCCCCGGGCTCCCCACCTGTAGGGAGGTTGCTTCACAGGTCTGCAGGTGTCTATCTCTCCCCTTCTCTGTCTTCCCCTCCTATTTCTCTCTGTCCTATCCAACAACAACATCAATAACAATAATAGCCAAAACAACTGTAAGCCAACAAGGGCAACAAAAGGGGAAAAAATTGCCTCCAGGAGCAGTGGATTCGTGGTGCAGGCACCAAGCCCCAGCAATAACCCTGGAGGCCAAAAAACAAAAGAACAACAAAAAATTATAATTGTGTGGAGCGGGCGGTAGCGCAGCGGTTTAAGTGCACATGGCATTCAGCACAAGGACCTGCATAAGGATCCGGGTTCGAGCCCCCGGCTCTCCACCTGAAGAGAGGTCGTTTCACAAGCAGGTCTGTAGGTGTCTTTCTTTCCCCTTCTGTCTTTCCCCTCCCCTCTCTATTCCTCTCTAGCCTATCCAACAGTTGACAATAACTATAACAGATACGGAAAGTGGTGCAGTACCTAAGGCACTAGGTTCTCAAGCATGAGGTCCTGAGTTCAATCCCCAACAGCACATGTATCAGGGATGTCTGGTCCTCCTGTCTTTCTCATTATAAAATCTTTAAAAAAAAAAAAATGGGGGGGTTTTATTGTTATATGGGGAACTGGGGAATGTTATGCATGTGCAAACTATTGTATTTACTGTTGAATGGAAAACATTAATTCCCCAATAAAGAAATTACAAAGAAAAACATTTGTGGTCTGGGAGTTGGCAGTGGATAAAGCATTGGATTAACAACCATGAGGTCCTGGAGTTCAATCCCTGGCAAATGTACCAGAGTGGTGTCTGCTTCTTTCTCATGAATAAATATTAAAAAAAAAAAAAAATCTGTAGTCAGGTGGTAGCGCAGTGGGTTAAGCAGCGCTTGTAGTATGAAGCGCAAGGACCAGCACAGGGATCCCGGTTCAAGCCCCTGGCTCCCCACTTGCAGGGGAGTCGCTTCACAGGCAGGTGTCTTTCTTCCTGTCTTCCCCTTCTCTCTCCATTTCTTTGTCTTAACAAAGACATCAATAACTACAACAACAAAAAAATCTTGTTTCTAGCTTGGGGGTATGGATCAACCTGCCAAGGCCCATGTCCAGCAGAGAAGCAATTACAGAAGCCAGACCTTCCACCTAATGCACCCCATAAAGAATTCTGGTCTAATCCCAGAGGTATAAAGAATAGGGAAGCTGGGCAGGGGTAGTTAGCATAAGGGTTTTGCAGAGATCCTCAATGCCTGATGCTCCAAAGTCCCAAGTTCAATCCCCTGCACCACCAGAGCTGAGCAGTGCTCTGGATAAAAAAATAGGGAAGCTATCACCAACTCCAGTTTCTACTTGTGTTTTCAACTTCTGCCTCATAGTGTACTGCACCAAAGTAAAAGACTCTGGGGTGGGTGGGTGGGTGGAAAGAGTACAGGTCCAAAAAGGAGAGGGGACCTAATGGGGATTATGTGGAAAACTTAGAAATGTTATGCAAGTGCAAACTACTGTATTTAATGTAAAACATTAATCCCCCAATGAAGTTACCTCTACCCGAGTATAACAGTATATTCTTGGACTATGTTTGTTTATGCAACTACAATCACAGGACATTGACTGGCAGTTTTTCTTGGCCAGTCACACTAGGAGGTTGTGGACCCCTGCTTTCCCATTTGCATTTTTAAATATTTTATTTTCCTTTTGTTGTCCTTGTTTTTATCGTTGTTGTGGTTATTCTTGTTGCCAGATAGGACAGAGAAATGGAGAAAGGAGGGGAAGACAGTTGAGGAGAGCAAGAGAAGACACCTGCAGACCTTCTTCACTACTTGTGAGGCAACCCCCCTTGCAGGTGGGCAGCTGAGGGCTCAAACCAGGATCCTTATGCAGATCCTGGTTTCTTGCACCATGTGCGATTAACCTGCTGCACTACAGCCCAATCCCGTCCCATTCTTTTTTATCTTAAGTCTTTTTCTCAATTGTTGCTCCTTCTCCTGTGTAACAGAGGCTGCTGGCTAGGAAACCATCAAATCAGTAAATAAGTAGGTTAAGAATGTTGTAGGAAGGTGCCCCAGCAGACCTGTTGGGACTCTCATGAAGCTCCAGTTTCAATGGCTATTATCTATCTCTCATGCTCCAAATGTTCCCTCCCTAGAAGGTAGATAGCATAGCGGTTATGCAAAGACACTCATGCCCGAGGCTCAGTCCCCTGCACCACCATAAACTGGATCTGCCCAAGACTGATAAAAAGTGTTCTCTTGGAAACTACCTAGCTAATGGGATTGGGGCTTCTTCAGTGCAGTGCTGCAGATGTCTCTTCCTCTTAAGAGGGGGAAAAAGCCACAAGGGTGCAAGCACCAAGCCCTGGCAGTAACAACAGCAAACAGGCTAGCTGTCATCTACTTCAGCAAAGCCAAGGACTTCTTTATTCAGTGAACTGTACACAAATTTTACTTAAGACTAATAGCTGGGAGTCAGAATAAAACTTAATAGGTCACTTAGAACTTGCACTCGTGAGGTCCAGGTTCCCCCAGGTTCAGTTCCTGGCACCACCTTATGCCACAGGGGAGACCTCTGATCTTTCCCCCTTCCATATACTCACAGGAAAATCTTTAAAAGCAGTTACCAATAATGACAACCAACCATTTGTTTTTAGTTTCAGTTACATTTATTTTATGTTCAATTTATTCCCGGGCCATAAGTTTTTGTTTCTTTAGTTTCTTCTGGGATATCTGGGAAGGAAAAAAAAAAATGAAAGAAGTTAATCTTCTGGAGAATGTCAGACTTCTTAAAGGTATACTGTAGCAGAAATTTAAGTCCTTAGCCCCCACATGCAGAGGGAAAGCCTCTGCGGGCTGTGAAGCAGCACTGGTGTTGTCTCTCCCTACTGTCTATCCAGAGAAGAGACCTTAGATTGGGAGGACCCATCATTTGACAAATTGCATGTGAAGTAGCTATAGGCAACTCAGGTGGTTATCAGAATATAGCAATGTAATTATTCACCTGGTTAAACACAAAGGTCAATAAAAAAAGCCTAGGGTGGAGGGTAGATAGCATGATGGTTATGTAAACAGACTCTCATGCCTGAGGTTCCAGAGTCCCTGGTTCAATCCCCCACATCACCATAAGCCAGAGCTGGAAGTGACCTGATTTAAAAGAAAAAAGTGGTCTGGGAGGTGGCGTAGATAGAGCATTGGACTCTCAAGTATGAATGAGGTCCTGAGTTCAATCCCGTACCAGAGTGATGTCTGCTTCTTTCTCATGAATCAATAAATTAAAAAGGCCTAAAAGGTTGCTCAGAACAGTTTTCTTTTTCACGGTTATTCCAAAGGTGTCCTAAGTTAGTCATCACAGCAACCTAAAACCTGGTACCACTATACAAATGAAACTAAGTAAAAACCAAGTAACCACCTTTTTCTTCTGTGCAACCTCCTCCTCCGGTTTAGGGACAATCTGCTCTTTTTCAGTGAGGATCATCTCAATGTGGCAGGGAGAGCTCATGTAGGGGTTAATCCGACCATGAGCTCTGTAAGTTCGGCGCCTCATCTTCGGGGCTTTGTTCACCTGGATATGTTCAATGACCAGGGAATCTACATCTAGGCCCTAGAATGGTGAGGACAGCAAAATACTTGGTTAATACCATAAACTGTCATTGAGAAAAAACCGTGTCATTCACCACCCATGACATTTTGAAAAACAATCCTTGAAACAAACATGAATCTACTTAAGTCCAAACTGCAAAAACTCCTGTGTCAAATATTCTTAAGTTTACTACATATCATTGCTTTAAATTCTAAGACTTGGCATATGTCTCCCCAATATGATAAACGTGGGAAATTTTCATTTTACAAAGATTCTAAAGAGCAGGGATAGGATAGCATAATGGTTATGCAGAGAGACTCTCATGCCTGCCTGAGGCTGCAGAGACGTCCCAGGTTTCCAATCCCCCACACCACAATAAGACAGAGCTGTGTAGTGCTTCGGTGTTTCTCTCTAATAGGAATGTTAAAAAAAAAAAAAAAAAAAAAAAAACAGCAGTGGTCCTGGAGGTGGTGCAGTGGATAAAGCACCACTCTCAAGCATGAGGTCATGAGTTCAATCCCCAGCAGCACATGTACCAGAGTGATGTCTGGCTCTTTCTCATTAATTAATAAATAAAATATAAAAAAAAGAAACAGCAAAGATTCTAAAGTAGTTCACACAACTGTCTATCTGACCAAAGGCGTGTCAGGAGAATGCTTTCCTCATGAAAACAGCTCAATGTCAATGTTTAGACATTGGAATTAGGGGGAAGCCAATAAAGCCAAATATTTCAATTGAGAACTTAGGCTTTGAAAAGCTGATAGGACAAGCAAATAAAATCTAGGCCACAAATTAAGTGAGCCAGCACCTCACTGCACTTAAAGACACTGCACAGGTACCTTAAGTTCAGCGTTGCTCTCTGCGTTTTTAAGCATATGCAGCAGAAACTCAGCACTCTTCTTGGGCCAACGACCTTGAGTCCAGCCCCATTGTTTGGCCTAAAAAGAAGTAAAGGATTATTAGTAATTTCCTCTTACTGAAGTTAACAGCTAAGATGAGTAAATGAGGTTGCTCAGAGTACATTTTATTTTCATGGTTAATCCAAAGGTGTCCTAAGATTGACATCATAGCAACCAGACAAGCCATTCAATCACCTGCCATTACTACTTGTCACTTTTTCTCACCTGGGCACACCTACCAACGCCACCATTGTAGCGACGGAATGGCACACATTGCTTCTGTAGAGTGACATCCTTCAGATACTTGGTGGCTTTTCGGATATGCATGCCTTTGATGGCCTGGGCAGTTTCTCTAGTGTTCTAAGTGTAAACAGAAAACCAATAGGTTACTTTGTTTTTTTAACCAGAATACAGCTCAGCTTTGGCTTTTGGTGGTATGGGAGGGCTTGAACCTGGGACTTGGAGCCTCAAGCATGAGAATCTTTTTGTATAAACATTATGCTCTCTGCAGCCCAGTGGATCACTTTTAGAAGACCCGCTTCTCCTGATTTAAAAATGTGAGCATATGAACAGTTGAAAACACTGGACTTGGGGGCCAGGTGATGAGTTAAGTGCATAGTTCAAAACGCAAGGATCCTGGCTCAAGGTCCCAGGCCCCACCTGCAGGGGATGCTTCAAGGCCGTGAAAGGTCTGCATGCAGGTGTCTTTCCCTTGCTCCTTTGAATTTCTGTCCTACCCAATAAAAATGGAAAAATGGTGGCCAGTAGCAATGGATTTGTAGTGCAGGCACAGCCGAGTGATAGCCCCTGGAGGCTTTATAGGAGAAAAATCTGATTTACAGGGGGTCAGGCAGTAGTGCAGCGGATTAAATGCACATGGATCCAGCCCCCGGCTCCCCCCTTGCAGGTGAGTCGCTTCACAGGCGGTGAAGCAGGTGTGCAGTTGTCTTTCTCTCCCCTTCCTCTTTCCATTTCTCTGTCCTATCCAACAATAACAAGGGCAACAAAATGGGAAAAACGGCCTCCAGGGGCAGTGGATTCCTAGTGTAGGCAAGGAGCCTCAGCAATAAGCCCGAAGGCAAGAAAAAAAAAATACCTAATTTACAGCAGGCGGTTAGCTACCGTGAATCGAGGGTTGAAATCAACTCTAGCCCTCCCCACTTAAGCATTTTAATACCAACAGCTCGCAACCCTCGATTTACACACAATCGTCCAACTCGTTCCTTACTCTACACCACCACCCCCCGAACACCGCGCAGCGGAAACCAGCGTTTGAAAGGTGGCTGCTCAGAACTGGTTTGTTTTCACGGTAAATCCAAAGGTGTCCTAAGAGAAGCATCACCGCAGCCGCCGTTTCCAGGAAGCCCGCGTCCTGGCACCCGACATACCTTGAAATGCACGCGGAGGTTGGAGCCTCTGGACTTGCATGCTGAAACACAAGGGGGCCGGTTAGTTTCCGCGCTCCTGCCCCCTAGCCCGCGCCGGGAAGCCTCGGCTTCTCTCCATCACTTACATTTCGTTGGGTTTTCTGGGTCAAGCGAATAGCGGACCATGGTGGGGGGTCACCTGAAGGAAGCAGAGCATCTCGGTCAGCGCCCACCGGCGAGGAAGCTCCGTGCGCCGGGAACGCGCGGCAAGCGGCACCGACGCGGCTGGTTTTCTCGGCTTATGCGAATTTGCCCCAAGATGCCGCCATCGCAGCCGCCTTCCCCACCACGCAAGGCTTCCCTTGCCCCCAGCCCCCAAGCCCGCGCTCTGGGGCTGCCACTCACGTTAGGTGCCCCCCGAATTCCAAGCACTCGTGATGAGACGAGTAAACTTCCACCTTTATCCCCCACAACTTCCTCCAGCTGCAAAACTACCGCGTCCTGATCAACACTCACCGCTAAAGCTTTGACGGTGATCCCGAGTCGGCGCCGGACGCCAGCACCCCGCCGCCCCCCCTCCGCCCCATCGCGCCGATTCGGGCGCTCTGACAAGTCCCCCCGCACGGTGGGCCATCGCCTGCACCAAGCCACTGCTAGCTGAAAGAATCCTCCTCACGCGGGCCCAGAGACCCGCGCTGCCGAAGCGAGGATGCCGGCGATGACCGGAGGATTCAAGTCGTAGAGAAGACCCCGCAAAAACACTCACCTAAGCCGCTTGAGGGAAGAGGAAGAGCGGTGGCTGCTGGGAGAATTCTTGAGAACTCGATCTCTCGCGAGATCTCTTCAGGTGAAACGAGATTTGAAGAGGGGAGAAGGGCGGAGTTCCCAAGGGACTTGGGGGGTGTGTCTGAGAAGAGGAAAAGCGATTTTCGACACGGACCATCTCCGTTCCCCCTCCCACCCCCATGTCCCAAAAGGAAGTTGTGGCTTTTAAATATCAAGCAATTAAAATCAGGATGGTAGTTTTAAAACAGGATAACTATCCAGATTATTTGATATAAGCGAGACACTTACTCGTCTACACTCGGCCCGAAAGTGTTTGTTTATTAGACACAAGCAGAGAGCGTGGCAGAGCAGGTCACTGAGCTTCCTCAAGTGTGGGTGACGGTAAGAGTACGCAGAGGGAGGTCATTGTTGTAATCAGAAGACTGCGGCACGGGCAGGCGGCGTAGTGAATAAACCACTGGATGCTTGAAGCTTGAGGTCCAGAGTTCAATGGCGTGTCATGTGCTGGAGGGATGCTCAAGTTCTCTCTCTCCCTCTTTCACAAAAATAAATCTTACACAAAGAAAAAAGAAAGGGAAAAAAAAAATCTCTGGATAAGATCACTAAGCTAATTGTGCTGTGAGCTCTATGAAGAATTTGCTAATGTGCCCGGGAAGACAGCATAATAATTATGCAAAAGACTGCCATGCCTGGGAGCCAGGGTAGGTAGCATAATGGTTATGCAGAGAGACTCTTGGCTCCGAAGGTGGCGCAGCGGATGAAGCGCGGACTCCAAAGCCGGAGGTCCTGAATTCGGTTCCCCGCTGCACATGTACCACGGTGATGTCTGGCTCTTTCTCTCTCTCTCCTCCTATCGTTCTCATTAATAAAAAACAAATGAAAAAATTAGACATAAGACCTAGTGGGGGTTGTATTGTTATATGAAAAACTGGGAAATGTTATGTATGTACAACTATTGTGTATACTGTTGAATGTAAAGCATTAATTCCCCAATGAAGAAATTAAAAAATAATAATAATAATATTAAAAACAAACAAAAACCCAAAGAGACTCTCGTGCCTGAGGCTCCAACGTCCCCAGTTCAATTACCTACACCACCATAAGCCAGAGCAGATCAGTGGCTAGGGAGTCCGGCGGTAGCGCAGCGGATTAAGCGCACAAGGCGCAAAGCGCAAGGACCAGCAAGGATCCCGGAGCCCCTGGTTCACCACCTGCAGGGGAGTCGCTCCATAGGCGGTGAAGCAGGTCTGCAGGTGTCTTTCTCTCCCCCTCTGTCTTCCCCTCCTCTCTCCACTTCTCTTTGTCCTATCCAATGACAACAACAATAATAACTACTACAACAATAAAACAAGAACAACAAAAGGGAATAAATAAGTAATTAAAAAACAAAGTTTCATCCCTGAGGCTCTGAGGTCCTAGGTTCAATGTCCAACACTGAACAATACTCTGGTCTTTCTTTTTGTGTATCTTTTAAAAATATTTTATTTACATTTATTCACTTTTATTATCTTTTAAATAATTTTAATATATTTATTTATTCCCTTTTGTTGCCCTTGTTGCTTTATTGTTGTAATTATTATTATTGTCGTTGTTGGATAGGACAAAGAGAATGGAGAGAGGAGGGGAAGACAGAGAGGGGAAGAGAAATATAGACACTTGCAGACCTACTTCACTGCTTGTGAAGCGACTCCCCTGCAGGTGGGAGCTGGGGCCGCGAACCAGTATCCTTCAGCCAGTCCTTGCGCTTTGCCCCACGTGTGTTTAAGCTGCTGCGCTACCTCCCGACTCCCTCATTTTTTATTATCTTTATTTATTAGGTATAGTCAGAAATCAAGAGGAAAAGGGGAAATAAAGAGAGACAAAGAGACACCTGCAGCCCTGCTTTATCACTGGCAAAGCTTTCCTCCTGCAGGTGTGGACTGGGGCCTTGAATCTGGGTTCTTGCGCATTGTAACATGTGTACTCAACCAAGTGCACAACCACCCCACCCTTTTGTGTATCTTTCTCACTGTATCTCTTCATTCAAAAAAAATATGGAAAATTACTTAACACAGTGGAGTCCATATATTGCAAACCTACATTCCCCCTCAGATCAAGTCCGTCTAGTACATCTACTATAACCACCACTATTCAACATAATATTGAGCATTCTTGCCGTAGCAATCAGGCAGGAGCAAGGAATTAAAGGGACAGACTTTTTTATTTTAATTGATTTTTTAATTTTTTAACCAGAGCACTGTTCAGCTCTGGCTTATGGTCTGCAGGGGATTGAATCTGGGACTTTGGAGCCTCAGGCATGAGAGTCTGTTTGCCTAACCATTATGCTATCTAGCCTCCGCCCAAAGGGACAGACAGGTATACTGAAAATTATGAGTCACTATTCAAGGAAATAGAAAAGGATACAAAGAAGTGAAAAGGTATTCAATGTTCATAGATTGGAAGAATTAACATCATCAAATGAATATTCTACCCAAAGCCATATACAAATTTAATCTAATCCCCATCAAGATCCCACATAATTTTTTTTTTAAGAGAATAGAACAAAAGCTACACATATTTACCTGGAACCAGAAGTGACCTCAAATTATTAAAACAATCTTGAGAAAAAAAAGAACAGCACTGGAAACATCACACTCCTAGACCTAAAATTATATTATAGGGCCATTGTAATCAAAACTGCCTGTTAATGGAACATAAATAAACACACTGACAAGTGGAATAGAACTGAGAGCCCAGAAGTGAGCCCTCACACCTATGGACATGGAAACTTTGGCCAAGGTGCCCAGACTATTCAATGGGGAAAGAAGAGTCCTTCAACAAATGGTGCTGGAAAAGTTGGGTTGAAACATGCAATGAAGAATGAAACTGAACAACTATGTTTCACCACACAAGTAAATTCCAAATGGATCAAGGACTTGTATGTTAGACCAGAAACTATCAAATACTTAAAGAAAAATATTAGTACAACTCTTTTCCATCTAACTTTTATAGGCATCTTCAATGATATGAATCTAATTGCAAGGAAAACTAAAATGAAAATATATGCATGTGGTCCGGGAGGTGGTGCAGTGGATAAAGCATTGGACTTTCAAGCATGAGGTCCTTTTCAATCCCTGGCAGCACATGTACCAGAGAGATGTCTGGTTCTTTCTCTCTCTCTCCTCCTCTCTTTCTCATTAATAAATAATAATAATAAATATATATATATATATATATGTATCTCAGTGATTAAGAATGGTGAATTCACCTTCTTTACCTCATCTTGGATGAAATTTAAAAGAACCATGTTAAGTGACTTAAGCCAGAAAGAGAAGAATGAAAGGAATGATTCCATTCACAGACAGAAGTTGAAAAATAAGAACAGAGGGAGTCAGGCTGTAGCGCAGCGAGTTAAGCGCAGGTGGCGCAAAGCACAAGGACCGGCACAAGGACCGGCAGAAGGATCCTGGTTCGAACCCCGGCTCCCCACCTGCAGGGGAGTTGCTTCACAGGCGGTGAAGCAGGTCTGCAGGTGTCTATCTTTCTCTCCTCCTCTCTGTCTTCCCCTCCTCTCTCCATTTCTCTCTGTCCTATCCAACAATGACGACAACAACAATAATAACTACAACAATAAAACAAGAGCAACAAAAGGGAATTAATAAATTAAATAAAAAAAAAAAAAGAAAAATAAGAACAGAAAGGAAAACACAAAGCAGAATTTGGACTGGAGTAGGTGTATTGCACCAAAGTAAAGGACTTTGGTGGTGGTGGGGCATTTCAATTCCTGGAACATGATGGCAGAAGAGGACCTACATGGGGGGTTAGATTGTTATGCGGACAACTCTAAATGTTACACATGTACAAACTACTGTGTTTTACTAACTACTATAAACCATTAATCCCGCAAATATATATATATGCTAACTGAGTGTCTGTGGGGTCTGGTTTCCCGCTGTCACGTCCAGGTCTTCACTGGGTGCAGAAGACCCTTCGGTGTATCCTCTTCTCCTTCCTCACCAGAACATCTGTCTCTTCTTCCCTCACAATCTTGGTGGTGTCAGCCTGTAGCTTGTGTTTCACTAGTCTGTTCTCTAGGCACAGCTCCAATGCGAGAGATATCAGCATAGGCCCGTCAGGGCTGGGTCTCTCACCTCCACCTTGCTCCCACAACCATACTGCTGGATTCTATGCTGTTTCTTTCTTTTTCTTTTTCTTTTTTTAAAGATTTTATTTATTTATGAGAAAGACAGGGGAGAGAGAAAGAACCAGACATCACTCTGGCACATGTGCTGCCAGGGATCGAACTTGGGACCTCATGCTTGAGAGTCCAAAGCTTTATCACTGTGCCACGTCCCGGACCACTATGATATATATAAAATTATATCTATATATATTTTAAAAAAAGATTTTATTTATTTTTTAATGAGAAAGACAGGAGAGAGAAAGAACCAGACATTACTCTGGTACATGTGCTGCCAGGGACTGAACTCAGGACCTCATGCTTGAGAGTCTAATGCCTTAGCCACTGCGCCACCTCCCGGACCACTTATATATTAAAATTTTTATATATTTATTTTCCCTTTTGTTGCCCTTGTTTTTTATTGTTGTAGTAGTTATTATTGATGTCGTTGTTGTTAGATAGGACAGAGAGAAATGGAGAGAGGAGGGGAAGACAGAGAGGGGGCGAGAAAGATAGACACCTGCAGACCCTCTTCACCGCCTGTGAAGCGACTCCCCTGCAGGTGGGGAGCTGGGGCTCGAACAGGATGGTTACACCGGTCCTTGAGCTTCGGGCCACATGTGCTTAATACACTTCGCTACCGCCCGACTCCCTATATAAATTTTTTTATATTTATTTTCCCTTTTGTTCCCCTGGTTGTTTTTCATTGTTGTTGTAGTTATTGTTGTTGTTATTGATGTCGTCATTGTTAGGACAAAGAAAAATGGAGAGAGGAGGGGAAGATAGAAGTGGAGAGAAAAACAGATACCTGCAGACCTGCTTTACCGCCTGTGAAGCGACTCCCCTGCAGGTGGGGAGCTGGGGCTTGAACCGGGATCCTTAAGCCTGTCCTTGTGCTTTGCACCACCACTGTGCCACCTCCCGGACCACACCTAGGCTGTTTCTTCAGTAATTCACATCCATCTTGTGATTCAAAAAGGCTGAGAACTCCCAGATTAGTGACTCCATTCTGTATCTCTCTCCTCAGCTGGCCTCTGATGTTACACTATTCTCTGGACATCTTTCCTAGGTGGTCTTCAAAGCCTAATACAGTGCCTTTAAAACTTAAAGAAATCTTGACCAGCAGATAACCCAGTGCCAGATGCTACAGGCACCAAGAAGTCTGATTGCACAAGACACTGGTGGAGTGTGAAGAAATGCTGATGTCCCTTTCTCCCTCCCTAGAACTCTCCCTTATTCTTTGACCCTTTAAAATACTTCACTTTTAAGTGGCCTTCTGGGTGGTAAAGTGGATAAAGTGTTGGATTCTTATTCCCTGGCATCACATATGCTGGAGCTATGTGCTAGTGCTGTCTCTGTCTCTTTTTCTCTCTCTTTCCCCCCTCCCTCCTTTTCTTCAAAAATAAATAATATGCTTTAAAAATTTTTTGAAAATATTTATTTATTTCCCCTTTTGTTGCCCTTGTTTTATTGTTGTTGTAGTTATTCTTGTTGTTATTGATGTCGTCGTCGTTGTTAGATAGGACAGAAAGAAATGGAGAAAGGAGGGGAAGACAGAGAGGGGGAGAGAAAGAGAGACACCTGCAGACCTGCTTCACCACCTGTGAAGCGACTCCCTGCAGGTGAGGAGCCGGGGGCTGGAACCAGGATCCTTATGCTGGTCCTTGTGCTTTGCACCAAATGCACTTAACCTGCTGGACTTATCGCCGGACTCCCAATAATATCTTTTTTATCTATTTTATTTTAATAAGAGAGAGAGAGACCAGAGCACTGCTTTGATTTATGGTTGAAGGTGGTACTGAGGATTGAACCTGAGACTTTGGAGACTCAGGCATGAGGGTCTTTTGCATAACCATTAAGTTATCTCCCCAGCCCATAATGCAACAGAATACCATGCTTTTGTTCTCCCTGGTATGAGAGACTTTGTTCTTATTGTTACTTTGGCCATTTCTAAATGCTGGCCTTGCCCACCCTCACCTCAAGCACCAGTGCTGCTGTGTATAACTTCAAACACGTGTGTGTAATTGGGAGACTCTGGTAAGTTCTGGCACTGTTTTCAGCGCAATTATGTGCATGTCCTTATCCCTTAAGACAACTGTTCAAAGATATATTATTTCCACTTTATAAATGATAAAGATAAGGCACAAAAGAAAATTTCAAACTTCTCCCCCCCCATCTCATGGCCACAAAGCATATTCATGCTCAAAGTCACACCCCAGGGGCAAACTCCTCAACTCCAGGCAAACCTACTCCCTACAAGAATGTCTCCTTTCTCATCTTTGCACCCACACATACTTAGCAAAATCTAGATGACCGCTAGAACTTTTTTTTTTTAATTTAATTTATTTATTCCCCTTTTGTTGCCCTTGTTGTTTTATTGTTGTAGTTATTATCGATGTCATTGTTGTTGGATAGGACAGAGAGAAATGGAGAGAGGAGGGGAAGACAGAGAAGAGGAGAGAAAGACAGACACCTGCAGACCTGCTTCACCGCCTGTGAAGCGACTCCCCTGCAGGTGGGGAGCCGGGGGCTCAAACCTGGATCCTTTTGCCAGTCCTTGAGTTTGGTGCCACCTGTGCTTAACCCGCTGCGCTACCGCCAGAACTTCTAAGTATCCCCTTGCTTTTACTTTGCTACACTCCACTACAACCTTCATATTTTTGGCAGGATCCTTTAAGTAAAATAGGTGTCAAAATGATCGTGTCATTTTTCCAGGTTCTTTTTTTTTTTTTCTTTCTTCTGTTCCAAATTATTGTGGCTGACTTAAGAGCTCTACATAGCCCAGCCTTTGCCTTATCTTCTATTCATCCTCTCTCCTTCCCCACATACTCTTCCTGTATGCTCTTTGATTTTACATGAAGCCTGTGGTTAAAAAGTGGGAACACACCAACACAGAGAGAGGGAGAGGGACAGGGAAAGGGAGAGGAGGAAAAAAAGAAAAGAAAAGGAAAGAAAAGAGAAGAAAAACAAAAAGTGGGCACATCACATTAGACCTAAGCAGCACACTATACCCAAAATCAGCTTATTTTTTGAATTAAATAAACACACTTAAAAAAAAAAATTGATTTATTGTGGCACAGTAGAGAAAATGTTGGACGTTCATACATGACGTCCGAAGTTCCGACCCTGGGGTTGTCAGAGTGAAGTTCTAGTTGTGAGAACTCACAAATAAAGAAATAAGCAAATATATAAATAAGATTAACATGAAGGAGAAGGGGAGGGAAAAAAACCAGAGTACCGCTCTGAAACATGTAATCTGAGGATTGAATTCAGGACATCATGGTTTTAAGTCCAATATTCTAGTCACTGGTCTACTTTAGATTAAATTTTTAAAATACTTTGAATGCTAAGAAAAAAGACCAACTGGGCGGGGGAGATAGCATAATGGTTATGCAAACAGACTCTCATGCCTGAGGCTCCTAAGTCCCAGGTTCAATTCCCCGCACCACCATAAGCCACAGCTGAGCAGTGCTCTGGTGTTTCTCTCTCTCTCTCTCTGCATCTCTCTCAAAAATAAAATAAATAAAAATATTTAAAAAAAAAGAAATGATGACTTTAAAAAAAAAAAGAAAAGAAAAAGAAAAAAGACCAACTTCTGCTCCATAGTAAGTGGTGCCAGGAACTGAACTTAGCCCAGGCTTCCCACATATTCACTATGGGCATGGAGTCTACTGCCGAGCCATCTCCCACCTCCTAGATGAACTCTTAACATTTTATTTGCTATATATATTTCCTTCCTACTAGTTGTTTTTGAATTTTTATTTTATTGTGTTTATTGTTATTATTATTTTAAAAATATTTTTTATTATTGGCTAGAAACAGAAATTGAGAGGGGCAAAGGAGATAGAAGGGGACAGAGACAAAGAGACACCTGTAGCCTTGATTCTCCACTCATGAAGCTTCCCCTCTGCAGTTGGGGTCCAGGGGCTTGAACCTGGGTCCTTGTGTGCTGTAATGTGAGCGCTTAACCAGGTGCGCCATTGCCTGGCCTCTATTGTTATTATTTTTAACCAGAGCACTGCTCAACTCTGATTTATGGTGGTGCAAGGGATTGAACCTGGGACTTTGGAGCCTCAGGGATGAGAGTCTCTTTGTATAACCATTATGCTATCTACCCCTGCCCAATTTTACTGTATTTATTACGTATACATCTTACTTACTAAAGTAATAATGAAGCAGCCCAGGAGGTGGCACAGTGGGTAGAATCCCAGCTCACAAGCATGAGATCCCCAGTTCAATCTCTGACATTTTTTCCTTTTTTTAAAAAATTTTATATTTATTTATGTATTCCCTTTTGTTGTCCTTGTTGTTTTATTGTTGTAGTTATTATTGATGTCATCATTGTTGGATAGGACAGAGAGAAATGGAGAGAGGAGGGGAAGACAGGGAGAGAAAGACAGACACCTACAGACCTGCTTCACCGCCTGTGAAGCGACTCCCCTGCAGGTGGGGAGCCTGGGGCTTGAACCGGGATCCTTACGCTGGTCCTTGCACTTTGCGCCGCGTGCGCTTAAAATCTCTGACATTTTATAAGGCAGAGTTTTTTCTGTCATTAATATGTGAACAAATAATCTTTACAGGGCCAGCAAAAGAGATCACGTGAATGCTGTGCTATTTTGCTTTATGAACAACCTATGTTTGAGTCTGAGCCCTGCTACATTGGAGGAAGTTTCTTTTCTTTTTTTTTTTTTTTGGTACCTTTGGTGTTCTTTCTCTCTAAAAGGCATTCTGGAGTGGGGAAGCCCTAGGAACAAAATATCTTTATGAAAACTAGAGGGGGGCTGGCTGGTGGCTCACGTGGCTGAGCATACAAGTTACGGTGCACACCCAGTTTCAAGCCCCTGGTCCCCTCCTGCTGGGGAAAGACTGATGAGTGGTGAAGCCAGGCTGCAGGTGTCTGTCTCTCTGTCTCTCTCCCCATCACCCCCTTCCTTCTCAATTTCTGGCTGTCTCTAACCAATAAATAAAGATAATAAAAGTTTTTTTTTTTTTTAAGGGTGGGGTGTTTAGCACAATGGTTAGGCTCTCATAATGGTTAGACTCTCCTGCCTGAAGTTCCAAAGTCCCAAGTTCAATCCCTGGTAGCACATGTGCCAGAGTGATGTCTGGTTCTTTTTCTCCTCCTACCCCTTTCATTAAATAAACAAACAAATAAATAGCTATTTATTTTATTTATTAAAAAATATTTTTTAAAATGGGGCAGGGGTAGATAGCATATGCAAAGAGACTCTTGTGCCTGAGGCTCCAAAGTCCCAGGTTCAATCTCCTGCACTACCATAAGCCAGAGCTGAGCAGTGCTCTGGTAAAAAAAAAAAAATAATAAGGGAGTCGGGCTGTAGTGCAGCAGGTTAAGCGCAGGTGGCGCAAAGCACAAGGACCGGCATAAGGATCCCGGTTCGAACCCTGGCTCCCCACCTGCAGGGGAGTCGCTTCACAGGCGGTGAAGCAGGTCTGCAGGTGTCTATCTTTCTCTCCCCCTCTCTGTCTTCCCCTCCTCTCTCCATTTCTCTCTGTCCTATCCAACAACGAACGACATAAACAACAAGAATAACCACAACAAGGCTACAACAAGGGCAACAAAAGGGAATAAATAAATAAAATAAATAAATATATTAATGATACAGATTAACCTGCAGGGGGGTTAATTAATGATACATATTGACCTGCAGGGGGGTCACTTCATAAGTGCTGAAGCAGCTCTACAGTTGTCTATCTTTCTTTCCTCCCCCCCCGCTCCCCCCCATCTTCCCTTGCTTTCTCACTCAATTTCTGTCTGTCCTGTTCAACAACAACAACAGCAATAACAATAATAACATCAACAACAAGGGCAGGAAATGGGAAAAAATGGCCTCCAGGAGCAGTGGATTTATAGTGCAAGCACCGAGCCCCAGCAATAACCCTGGAGTCAAAAAAAAAAAAAAAAAAAAAAAGGTAAATAGTTAATTGAATCCATGTGAAGAGGCAGAAGTTGAAAAACAAGACCAGAAGAGAAAACACTAAGCAGAACCTGGGCTAAAGTTGGTGTATTGCACCAAAGCAAAAGACTCTGGTGGGTGGGGGAGAGTACAGGTCCTGGAAAAGGATGACAGAGGACCTAGTGGGGCTTGTATTGTTATGTGGAAAACTGAGAAATGTTATCCATGTACAAACTATTGTATTTACTGTCGAATGTAAAACATGAATCCCCCACTAAAGGGGAAAAAAAAAAGAATCCATGTGAGGCTGGTGGTTATGCAAAAAGCCTGAAATACCAAAGGTCCCAGGTTCAATCCCCAGCACTGTAAGCCACAGCTGAGCAGGACCTTATTTATTTTTTATAGATTTATTCTTTTAAATACATATATATTAATATTTATTTTAATGAGAGAGCTAAAGAAGTACAGAGAGAAAAACCAAAGCACTGCTCTGCTCAGCTCTGGTTTATGGTGGCTCTGGGGATTGAATTTGGGACCTTGGAGCCTCAGGCATGAAAGTCTATTTGCATATCCATTATGCCATCTCCTCAACCCTAGACTGACTTATTTGTGAGAGGAGAGAGAACTAGAGTGCTGCTCTGGTATATGCAATGCCAGGGATTGAACTCAGGACCTTCTGCTTGAGAGTCCAGCACTTCATCAACCTTGCCATCTCCGGGCTGCTAGAGGACCTCGTTAATGACACTTAGGGAGGGGACAAGCAGTGGTGCACCAAGTCAAGTGCAAACATTACAGTGTGCAAGGAAGCATGTTTAAGACCCTGGTTCCCACCCAAAGGGGGAAAGACTCACAATTGGTGAAGCAGAGCAGTATGTGTCTCTCAGTCTCTCTCCCTCTTTCTGTCTTCCCCTCCAATTTCTCTGTCTCTATCCTATAATAAATAAAAATATTTTTAAATGGCATTTCTTCTCTTTTTTAAAATATATTTTTTAAATATTTATTTATTCCCTTTTGTTGCCCTTACTGTTTTATTGATGTCATTCGTTGTTGGATAGGACAGAGAGAAATGGAGAGAGGAAGGGAAGACAGAGAAGGGGAGAGAAAGATAGACACCTGCAGACATGCTTCACCGCCTGTGAAGGGACTCCCCTGCAGGTGGAGAGCTGGGGGCTCAAACCGGGATCCTTATGGTCCTTGTGCTTTGTGCCACCTGTGCTTAACCCGCTGCTCTACCACCCGACTCCCTTTTTTAAAAAAATCTTTATTTACTATTGGATAGAGACAGAGAGAAATTGAGAGAGGGGGAGATAGAGTGTTGTTTTCGAAGGGTTATGTTGTTTTCTCCGGGCTGGCTTCACGGGCAGGTAACAGACGACCGGGACTCATGGCTGGGTTGTAGGCAGTATCTCTTTATTCATGCAGGACGCAGCATAATCTAAGAAGAGCTAAGTTAAACTCAAAGTACAGTACTCTAAAACTCACAATGCTGTCTTTATATATACTTGCCAAGTAGGGTGGAAACAGGGTGTGACATAGAGAGGGTGGAGAGAAAAGTGACTGGTGACAATCAGAGTGTGACAAGGAGAGGATCAGGGTGTGACAAGGAGGGGGGGTGGAGCAAAAACATATCATGAAACAGTGGGGATTGAACCAATGCCCTGGAGGGAGGTGCTTGTTAACAGCGGTTATATAAATAGAATGAAGTGGTTATGTAAATAGAATAGTGTTAAGCAGGGGGGATTTAAACCAAATGAAATAGAAGGGGTCTCATGCATACCAACAATAGAGAGGCACCTGCAGCCCTGCTCACCACTCTGAAGCTTTCCCACTGCAGGTGGGAACCAGGGGCTTGAACCCGGGTCCTTATGCACTGTAACTAGGTGCACCACCGCCTGGCCCCAATAAAAAATATTAAAAAAATAGGGCAGGGAAAGTCCTCCCTAAATAGTTGATATGCAGCTGCCTCAGGAATTCTCAGGAGTTAGCTGGCTGCAGCAAAGAGAAGAAAACAATGATTGATGCCCATGAGCAATGCCTGTCATGCTCTGGTTGCTTTTGGATTCAGGAGGGGAGAGGTGAGTGGGGGAGACATGAACCTGGTCTTGAAAGATTGTGCTTGTCTGCCAGGAAATTTTTGGTTTATTTATTTTAAGGTGAATGAGAGTGAGATGATAAAACTAGAGCCCATAGCACTGAAGTGTCCTTTAATGCAATGAAGGCCAGGCTTAAACCGGGGATGCAGACAACACTAAGGATAGATCATTTGTCATGAAGAAGCTTTCACATTTCAGAATTTGACTGCCTCCCCGGGATATCACTGAACATCTTCTCCTTTAGGTTCCCTGGAATTATATCTAGAAGCTAGCTTAGATTTGCTTTAATTAGCATGAGGTGGGGCAGACAACCTTTCTAGGTGCTAATATATATTTCTTCTTTTTTTTTTAAAAAGAATTTATTTATTTACTCGTGAGAAAGATAGGAGAGAGAAAGAACCAGACATCACTCTGGTACATGTGTTGCCAGGGATTGAACTCAGGATATCATGCTTGAGAGCCCAATGCTTTATCCACTGTGCCACCACCTGGAACATGGTAATATATATATATTTAATATTTTTATTTATTATTGGATAGAGGCAGAGAAATAGAGAAGGAGGAGATAGAGACAGACAGACACCTGCAGCCCTGCTTCACCACTCGTGAAGCTTTCCCCTGCAGGTGGGGACCGGGGGCTTGAACCCAGGTCCTTTCGCACTGTAGTGTATGCAAATAATATCTATTTCTTATGGCACTGTATCAGAATGTACACATGTAACCAAGCAGGAAAAGCCCTGGTATAATTCTCTCTTAGCTACTGTCGCCAGCCCCGGCCTTCACCTTGTGCTTTTCCATGCTGCTTTTACTTTCCCCAGCAACTACCTCCAGGCCTTTGCTGTGAGCATTCCTGAACTATCTTGATTCTAACTAGAAAGGAATGCTTTCACTGTGTGTGTGTGTGTTGTTGTTGTGCCAGATGTTGTTGTGCGCGGGCCGCGCGGAGAAGAGAGGGGGTCTGGAGCGAAGAGGAAACACAAATCTTTATTGTTGCACTGGCACCTCAGAGTTGGGTGCTAGAGAGGCAGGTTGGGCCACTTGGAGGTAGCGAAAATGGCCGCCTCACGCAGTAACCTTTCCTGTGTCTGTACACCGGAGTGAAGCACTGGCGAGAGAGCCAGGTGCGGAAAATGAAGGGTTTTTATAGGAGTAGCTTTCACGAGAATGGGAGGGGGGAGGAGTAACCAAAGCACTCCAGATATCATGGGGATATAGACAATGTCCTGAGGGCATAACATGGCGGACCAGGAACTCCCAGAATGTCCCAACTCTCACGGGAACTAGTAGCCTGAGGGGAAAACATGGCAGATGTGAATGCATCTGCACAATTTCCCAGCAGTGTGTGTCTGATAAAGCAGAAGCCAGACACAGATAGAAAGCATAACTGATGAGACATGATCTTTTGGGAAATCGGTGATGACCAGAATGAGGATGACCAGATGTAAGCCTTGCACAATAATATTATCTCAATTTTTATTTTATTATTATTTTTTTTGCCTCCAGTATTATCACTGGGGCTTACTGCTTGCACCATGAATCCACTGCTCCTGGAGGCCACCTTTTCCCTTTTGTTGCCCTTGTTGTTTATCGCTTTTGCGGTCATTATTGTTGTTGTTGTTCCTGTTGTTGTTTTTGGATAGGACAGAGAAAAATTGAGAGAGGAGGGGAAGAGAGAAAGACAGATACCTGCAGACCTGCTTTACCGCCTGTGAAGCAACCCCCCTGCAGGTAGGGAGCTGGGGGCTTGAACTGGGATCCTTATGTGGGCCCTTGTGCTTTGCACTCCATTTTGAATTTTTAACAGTTTAGCCGGCTGGACAGGTCACACTAAACCACCAGAGCCAGAGATTTGATGTGGTGACTGAACCCCTTCACTGCACCAACATGCTCTTTCTCAAGATCCTCCTCTTTTTCTGTCCCTATAAAACTCTACAGAACCAGTCTGAAAAGGAGATGGCTTATTTTTCTAAAAAAAAATTATTATCTTTATTTATTTATTGGATAGCAACAGCCAGAAATCAAGAGGGAAGAGGGAGGGATAGAGAGGAAGAGAAAAAGAAAGAGATCTGCAGCACTGCTTCACCACTCGTGAAGCTTTCCCCGGGGACCGGGGACCCCAACCTGGTTCCTTGAGCATTGTAACATGTGCGCTCAACCAGGTGTGCCACCACCTGGCCACGGAAGATGGCTTTGTAGAGATGTGAATCAGCCACCTTCTCAAGTACTAGCTCTTGAATAAACCCATTATCCTCTCATCAATACTTGTCTCAAGACCTAGGAGGTGGCACAGTGGATTAAGTACTGGACCCTCAAGCACAAAGTCTTCAGTTTGATTCCTCTCTCTCTTTTTTTTAAAATATTTATTTATTTTCCCTTTGTTTTTGCCCTTGTTGTTTTATTGTTGTAGTCATTATTGTTGTTGTTATTGATGCCTTCGTTGTTGGATAGCACAGAGAGAAATGGAGAGAGGAGGGGGAGACAAGGAGAGAGAAAGATAGACGCCTACACACCTGCTTCACCGCTTGTGAAGCGACTCCCCTGCAGGTAGGGAGCCGGGGGCTTGAATCGAGACCCTTATGCCGGTCCTGGTCCTTGTGCTTTGCGCCACCTGCGCTTAACCGCTGCACTACCGCCCGACTCCCTCCTCTCTCTCTCAACCTTTTTTTTTTTCTTTTATTTTTCCCTTTTGTTGCCCTTGTTGTAGCCTTGTTGTGGTTATTCTTGTTGTTTATGTCGTTCGTTGTTGGATAGGACAGAGAGAAATGGAGAGAGGAGGGGAAGACAGAGAGGGGGAGCGAAAGACAGACACCTGCAGACCTGCTTCACTGCCTGTGAAGTGACTCCCCTGGGGGCTCGAATAGGGATCCTTAGGCTGGTCCTTGCCTTTGTGCCGCCTGAGCTTAACCCCCTGCGCTACCGCCCTCCTTTTTTTTTTTTTTTTTTTAACCAGAGCACTGCTGGGATGTCAGAGCTTCAGGCATGAGAGTCTCTTTGCAAAACCATGATGCTATCTACCCACCTTGAGTTTGATTTCTGACATTACACGTGCCAGAGTGATGCTCTGGTTCTTGCTCTCTCAAAAACAAATCTTAAAAAAAAAAAAAAAAAGAGGGGCTGGTTGAGCGCCCACGTCATTCTCTTGGATAAGGGCCTTGGCTCAAGCTTGTGGTTCACACCTACCTGCACAGGGGAAGGCTCACAAGTGGTTAAGCAGTGCTGCGGGTCTCTCTCTTACTCTCTCCCTTTCTATCTCTCCTTTTTCTGTCTTATAAAAACAACAACAAAGTGGTCTAGTGGTCTAGGAGGTGGCATAGTGATAAAGCTTTGGACTCTAAAGCATGAGGTTCTGAGTTCGATCCCCGGTAGCACATGTGCCAGAGTGATATCTGGTTCTTTCTTTCTCCTCCTATCTTTGTCATAAATATAAAATATTTTTTTGCTTCCTTTACTGCCTCTGGTTTCTTATCCTTTTTAAAAAAATTATTTATTAATTACTGGATAGAGACAGAGAAATTATAAGGGGAGGGGTAAAATTGGATAGAGTTACAGAGAGACACCTGCAGACCTACTTCACCACTTGTGAAGCTTTCCCTCTGCAGGTGGGGCTTGAACCCGAGTCCTTGCGCACTGTAATTGCACATTTAACCAGGTGTGCCATCACCTGGCCCCTTGGTTTCCTATCCTGATCTCACATAGCCTCCCTGCAGGCTGCTCTCAAGCTTCTCTGGTTTCCTCTCTTACTTCTTGCTGGTTTGTCTCCCTTCCTCAGCATCTAGGAGCTGGAACATTCTGGTGTCCATCTTTCCCTTGTATTATCCTTGTTTAATTACATACTTGCTCAGAGGCTGAGCTTCCCAAACTTTCTCCACTCACAGTTCTCTGAGCATCTCCATACTCCCTGGCTTGAGAGGAAGGGATTAGCTATGAACAGGCTATGGGGGAGGGGGCAGGTAGATAGATACTATAATAGTTATGCAAAGGAACTTTCCTGTCTGAGGTTCTGAAGTCCCAAATTCAGTCCCTACCTCCCACCACAGCTGAGTAAAAAAAAAAAAAAAAAAAAAAAAAAATGCCAGTTGTGGGTTATGATGGTGCGGGGGACTAAACCTTAGGTTTTGGAGCCTTAGGCATGAAAGTCTTTTTCTTTTTTTCTTTCATTTTTTTTTTTTGCCTACAGGGTTATCGCTGGAGCTCGGTGCCTGCACTAGGAATCCACGGTTCCTGGTGGCTATTTATTTATTTATTTTTGATAGGGCAGAGGGAATTGAGAGGGGAGGGGAAGATAGAGAAGGAGAGAGAAAGATAAACAGGCTTTACCACTAGTGAAGTGACCTCCTTGCAGATGAGGAGCTGGGGGCTAGAAATGGGATCCTTGAATGGGGCCTTGCACTTTGGTGTACCACCACCTGGCCCCATAAAAGTTTTTTTCATAACCATTATGCTATTTCACTCCCCCTCCCTTCCCCAGTTTGTTTATTTACCATTAATTAATGAGAGAAAAAGGGAAGGAGAGAGAACCAGAGCATCACTCTTGCAATTGTGGTGCTAAGCATTGTTTTTGGGACCTCATGTTTGTGAGTTCAAAGCTTTATCCAGTGAGTCACCTTTTGGGCCACTGCAGAACAGGCATTTTTATCTTTGCTAGTGTGGAAAATTACATTTCAGAGGCAGGGGTAGATAACATAATGATTATGCAAAGAGACTCTCATGCCTGAGGCACTGAAGTCCCAGGTTCAATCCCGTGCAGCACCATAAATCAGAGCTGAGCAGTGCTTTGGTCTTCTTCTAGCGTTTGCCCTTCTTCCGTAGCCAGTCAACAGCATCAGGTTGAGCCTGATGTAAAGTTTCGAGACCTCCTTTGAATCTGGAGAGGTGGCAGTCGTTGACTATGTGGGTCATAGTCTGTCTGGAGCCGCAGGGGCAGTTCGGGTCATCTCTGGCTCCCCAGCGATGGAACATAGCGGCGCACCGGCCATGGCCTGTTCGATAGCGATTGAGGAGGGCCCAATCATAACGTGCTAGGTCAAAGCCGGGTTGACGCTTGCAGGGGTCTGTGATGAGGTGATTGTTCTTTACCTCAGCTGACTGCCAACTCTGTTTCCAAGAGTCTGGAACAGAGAAGTTCAGTGTAGGCGTAGGGGACCAGATTGGATGACTAGATGTCAAGCGTTGGACAGGGTGGGCAAAGATATCCGCGTATATTGGCAGGTCCGGTCGAGCGTAGACGTGGGAAATGAACTTAGATGATGCCGCATCCTGACGAATATCTGGCGGGGCGATGTTGCTAAGAACTGGCAGCCATGGAACCGGGATGGAACGGATGGTTCCAGAAATGATCCTCATGGAGGAATATAATTTGGAATCCACCAAGTGGACATGGGGGCTACGGAACCATACTGGGGCACAGTATTCTGCAGTGGAATAGCATAATGCCAGAGATGATGATCGCAGTGTGGAAGCGCTCGCGCCCCATGAGGAGCTGGCCAGTCTTGCAATGATGTTATTCCTCACACCCACCTTTGCTGCAGTTTTTATGAGATGTTTGTGAAATGACAGAGTGCGATCGAGAGTAACACCAAGATAGACTGGCTGGGCTTCATGCCGGATTCTCGTATCGCCAAGCTGCACATTAAGCTCAAGCGAGGCCGAGGCATGGTGTAGATGGAAAACAGATGATACCGTTTTTGCAGTGCTAGGGATTAGTCGCCATTTTTTACAGTAATCAGATATCAGAGACATGTCTTTCGTGAGTGTTTCCTCGAGGATGTCGAACTTGGATGCCTGAGTTGCACAGCAGATGTCATCAGCGTAGATGAACTTCCTTGAAGAAGTTTCTGGGAGGTCATTGATGTAAATATTAAATAGCGTAGGAGCCAGAACAGAGCCCTGGGGGAGGCTACTTGAGACAAGTCTCCATCTGCTAGACTTGTCACCCAGATGCACCCGGAATCTTCTGTTTTGGAGAAGAAACGATATAGTGTTGGCCACCCATGGAGGCAGGCATCTTGAGATCTTGACTAGGAGACCACGGTGCCAGACCGTGTCATAGGCTGCTGTGAGATCAACAAAGACAGCACCTGTCTTTAAATTCTTCTGGAATCCATTTTCAATGTAAGTTGAAACAAAGGGCTTATTCGCAGGTAGATCTTCCTGGGCGGAAACCAGCTTGGGTGGGTGATAGGAATTTCTCTGTAAGATGAGAAATACGTGACAGAAGCAGCCTCTCAAGGAGTTTGTAACACACGGAGAGGAGAGAAATTGGTCTATAGCTGGTGGCCAGTGTTGGGTCTTTCTTTGGTTTCAAAACCGCTATTACCTTCCCATGACGCCAAACTTTGGGCATAGACTCAGATTCCAAGATGTGGGACAGGAATGTAGTGAGCCACTTCTTTGCCACGGGGCCCAGGTTAAGAATGAGTTCTGGGGTGATGTCATCATAGCCAGCAGCTGTTCCCAGTTTAACCCTCTTCAAAGCGTCTTCCAGTTCAGACAGTGTAAAGAGAGAGAGTTTTGGAGATGGACAAGATAACTGGAAGTGGGATGACCACTCGTGGGAAATTTCTCTTTTCCAGACTGGGTCGATCTTAGCACGTCCAACTTGAGTTAGGTGACTGGCCACTGAGTTTGGAGATACGGGAGGATGGGAGACGGGAGGGGGTTGGCTACCGGCACCCAGTCTGTGAAGAAGCTTCCAGGCCTTCCTACTTGAGTGGGTGAAGTTCAGACTTTCCGTGAGTTGTTGCCAGCGGGCTTGGCGTGCTGCATCCAGGGAGGCAATGAGATGGTCAGCCACATCTGGGTTGCCCGACTCATCATACTGCTTTAGTAGTTGTTCACATTCAGCATCAAGACAAGGCGTATAGTTAGCACGTCTCCCAGGAGGAATGGCTTGGGAAGCTGCTTTGAAGATGGCTTGGCGGAAGCGCCTGTAGGAATCTTCAGAGGGGATAGAGTTAATTGGAATTTCAGGAATAGATTTGTTGGTAAGATCACTGAACAGACACCAGTTTGCTTTCCGAAAGTTCCATCTTAGTTTCTCCGAGCACAGTATCAGTGGGATCTGGAGACCAATGTGGATGATAACTGGGCGGTGATGACTGTGCGGGAAGATCTTGAGAACGTGTCTCGTACCGGGAAAGGCTTGGCCGTTGACTGTGCTAATCCAGCACAGGTCGGGTGACGAGTCTTTATTCCATCTAGCACTGTGAAAAGAGCCTGGCTGTTTGGGATCGTATAATAGGGAGAGGTCATTCGCTGAAGCCCAGTTGGCTAAGATAGAGCCGTCAGCACGAGTGGAGGAATATCCCCAGTCTTGGTGATGACTATTAAAGTCTCCAACATAAACGGCTGGGTGATTTGGGCTAGGCAGGATCTCATTATCCCATGAGGCACTGGGAGGCTTATATACGTTGACGAGCTGCATAGTTCCAATAGTAATGGAGTCGTAGAAGGTCGAAGAGGCCGTATGGTAAACGTCTGCAAGACACGATTTGGCGTAGATGGCTCGGCCGTGTTTAGGATGGAGATTATAGCATATTAAATCGAATCCACTTGTAAAAGGCAGTAGCCTTGAAATTCCCTTTTTATGCAGTTGTCTGTTAAGTGCTTTTAGTATGCCTTGCTGAGTGAAGTAGAAAAATTCCTTGCCCCTTCCCCCTTGAATAAACAGGACCTAACCAGTGAAGGCCACCCATTGTTCGAAGGACCCTGCCTGGGGACAAGCCTTATCAGGACCTTTGAACAGACTTTGTGGTGTGCTGCCTACCGGATGGGTGGTCATAGCCGATGGCAGGAGGATGTGCCTGGTTGAATTCTATTGGTTGTGTGATCTTACTATATTTGAAACTAGCCCGCGCTTTGCTTTGAATGGATCTTGCCTTTTGCTAAGTTTGAAATGATTGGATCTTGTGTTTGCTATAGCCTGTTATTGGATGTAGGTTGATAAGGTGATGTGCTCCCCCTCCCTGAGTGTAGTCTGAATTCCTATAAATTGTATGGTTTGAGCCCTGTTCGGGGTCGAGTTTGGTAGACTAACACCAGTCACCATCTCGGCCCGGATTGCAATTCGTTAATAAACATCTTTGCTTCCTTACAGTGGATGGTGGTTTGATTTATGCTCGCTAACATTTGGAGGCCCCAGCGAGATCCCTCAGATGGGAATTCCTGAGGACACCCCATCCCGGGTCTGGACCCTCAGAGGCCTTGGAAGCCCTGCCCGGCGCCGGTAAGTTAGGCCTAAATTTTGTGCGGTACCGTTTTCAGTTTTGTGCCTCCGGAGGACTGGTAGGTCAGGCCTGATTTTTGGTGCACGTCCCCACGGGGCCTGAGGGTCTGTGGATTGCGGGACGCCGCGGAAAAAATCCCAGACCGCGGTGCTGAGAAGTGACGACTTCCAGGCCGTTGGGGCGGGTCAGACTGGTGACGAATCTGAAAGAGGATCGACACCCTAGGGATCTGGAAGAAGATCCGACAGCCCCGGGTAGGCAGGGTGGTAATAGGACTTGAGAGATAGTTCGCCCCCTGACCGCGATTTGTCTCTTTTGTGGCCACTCTCTGTCTGTCCTTTTTCTTTCTCTCACCCTTTGGCAATTCGTGAAAAGGCTGAGCTTGATAGTGCAACTGAGGGGGTCTGGCCAGAGCTACTCTCTGGTGATTCCCGAAGGCCTAACTGGCAATATTCCTTAGTAGCGGTGGCCGGAATGGTAATTGCCCAATCTTGACTGAATGGATGGTCTGCTGCGTGTGTGTGAATGTTATGTGTCTCACGGCCTGAAAAGCTACGGGGCTTGAGTGGGCTCTAACCTGAGTGTCCGTGGAGTCGTTTCAGCTAAGTGGGGGTTCTCAATGTAGTTGAGACCTAGACCGGGGATCATACGGTCACCCCTAAGCTAAGACCCCTTAAGGTCCCGCGAGGGGCCCGGCCAGGCGAGCATCTTTGTGTGCCTGACATCCGTCAGATGTCAGTTCCTTTTTCCCCACTTACAATCTGCCTTGTTGGTCTCGCAGCATTTGCGGTTTGTCTTTTTGTTTGTCTCCTGCCATTATTTTGTGTTATGGTACCACAGGAGGTTAAAGGTTAAAAAATTTTAGAAAAACTGGAGTCTTCATTAATAAAAACTTCTTGCAACCTAAAAAGGGAAGAAGGTCCCAAGTGGACACCCTTTGGGTTGATAGGGAAAAAGTGTGTGAGAATGAGAAAACGGTGTGCCAGCTGGCTGTAAGAAAGAGTATAAAAAGAACCCGTGAAATCTGGGGTGTTAGGTATTGTCTGGACATTTGTTAAGCGCGCTTGTCTGTCTGTGTGTGTCTTGTCTGTTTGTCAGTCTGTGTTTCGTGTTCACTTACTTTCACTTTGCAGGAATGGGCCAGGCGGCATCTACCCCACTGGACCTGGTTACTCATAGTTTGGGGGTAGGAGTGCATAAATATAAACTCATGACTCTTTGTTCCTCAGAGAGGCTCACCCTTGATGTAAGATGTGTTTCTGTGCTTTTTTGTGTCCCTGTGTCTTTTTGGTCAACATTAAGAAATCATCTCAGAGCGACGGGACCAGATTTGGTTCCGGCCTGAAGTTGCCAGCTGAATTTTGCCTTGTCTTTGTCTCTCTTTTAAGCCTGAGTAGCAGAATCATGTCCTCAGGCTAGTCCAGGCAGGACCCTGAGGGCGCCACCCCGCCCTCACAGGAGTCAGGCTGGCTGGTCACAGCAGGGGCCTGGAGCCGGGCCAGGCAGCAGCTCTAGTGCAGGGGTGACACCCCGCCCTGCCTCGGTGTGGCTGTGACCTGGGACGGGCCCATGGGTGCAGATGGGTGATAGTGCTAGCATGTGTGTGGCTTTACCCATGCCCCTGGAGCTGACTGGAACTGTCTAAAAACTGTCCTTGGTCCTCTTGGGCTCCTCGTGGAGAGAAGCTGAAAGAATTTGTTTCTTCTTCCTTGTTTTTTTAGGGCTAGTTAAGGTTGTCCTAGGAGCTATTGGATAAGAGAAAAATCTTAGTATATAAATGTGAGATGTTTCATCTTGAAAAATTGTGTGAGTGCAGATCTAAATTTGTGTTTGACCAGGTATGTTGCTAAGATGTGTCTGTACTGGTTAAAAGCTGCTCTTTTCCCTTAAACAATCAGCCCAGATATATAAATGATAAAAAGGTGGCTATGAGGTGTCTTACATGTTTATATGTGTGTTTTAGGTTTGTTTTTGTGGCCTAAAAATGTTAATCTTAAGGTTAAAAGTGTAAGTAACTTTAAAGCTGCATTCTTATCAAAGTTCTTAAAAAAAGAGTTTTCAATACAGTTCTTATGTGGTAATATAAGGGTAAAAAATTCATTTGCTAAGACAGCTAAAGATTTAAAGTCTTGAGTATTTAATGTGACAATTCATCTTCTCCAAATTGATATGCAAATTATCTATTTTATAGATATTGGTCCACAGCAAATTTGGCATTTGTCTGACATTGAAAATGCTTTGAGAAGTCACTAGTATGTGTTAACTCTCTAAGTAATTAGAGTTTGTTTAAAGTTTAAAGAAAAATTTAGTTAAACTGAATTTGGTTTAGAGATCCTGGTTATGGAAATTGCTACAGGAGGTTAAAAAAATAACTTTTAAATGTATGCTCTTTAAAATTCAAACAGAGTCTCTCAAATTAGGTATCACACACTGAAGATGTGTCTCTATCTCTTGTGTGAAAAATGGCAGGAAGGTTATTGACATGTAAACGTTTTAAAATACCTTCTCAACTAAAGAAGTAGAACTGGCTTAGGTGAGTGAAAAATAACACAGTGGTTATATTAATGATTTTCTAGCCTGAGGCTTTTGCTCTGGTTTTCCTCTTTATATCTTTCTGCTTTTAAAAATTATCTGGTTTGTTTTAAGATGCTGTCAGAGATTTATTCTTGGCAAATGGTATTTTTGGTCTGATAGAAGATTTGTTTTGGCAAATCCTGATTTAACAAAATTATTATTTTGAATATTTAAGTTATGAGGTTTATTTTAGCCTTTTAAGTTGCCATATTAGAGTTCTAAGGGGTAAAATCTATTAAGAGTTTTATATCTACACTTATTCATGATAGCTTTGTGATGAGTAAAGATCTTAACAAAAACTGTTTTGATATTGTGCTTAAATTGTCCAAGCAGTTCAAAATAATGCTAAAAAATGGTGATCATTTTATTATGTCAACACATTAGATATTGACTTTATATACTATACTGGTATATCTGTTTGTTAAAAAGACCTTCTAAAATTACATAGAGATGTATAGGCAAATTCTGGTCATTAGATTGTCAGTTTTGGTAAGCTCTTAATCTGGTTTTGTGTATGTCTTACTGGTTACAAATGTACGAGTACGGCAGTGATACCCCTTCAATCATACTGCCAGGTTCTCTTAGGGGGTCTCCAAGAGGCAGTAAAATGGCCCACAAATTTCTCTAAGGTAAATAGAATGACACTGAATTTGGCCTTTTGTTGCTCAAATCTGCCCCAGGTGTTAGAAAAAAGTTACAGAAGACAGAAAGATTTTAAAGAAAAGCTGAGAGATTGCTCAGAGGGTTTTTAAGAAGTTGGTAAATGTTTTGACATTAGACTTTGGAAAGAAAGAAAGGAAGAAAGAAAGAAAGAGAAAGTTGGGGCAGTGCCCAGAGGGAAAAGGAAAGTCAGAAAATAGGGGCTAAGGGTAGAGAAAGATCAGTGATGTTACTGCAAAGAAAAAGGACACTGGAAGAAAGGCTGTTTTATCAACAAGCCATTTAGACTGCTGGTGGATGAACTTAAAGGCATAAGCCGGGGAGTGCTGACCCAAAAACTTAGGCCATGGCACAGACCCATTGCCTATTTGTCAAATATTGGACCCTGTGGCTGCTGGATGGACAAAATGCCTGAGGACAATAGCACCTGTGGCACAGCTGGTAAGGAAAGCAGACAAGCCATCACTGGGGCAAGTCCAATGCCCACCTAACCTGCTACCAAGTTCTGTTCCTAGACCAGCCATGAGTGAAATTCAGTGCTGCCACTGGCCTGAACCCTGCCACCCTGATGTTGGAGACGGATCCTGAGGCTCCCTACAAAAGCATGACTGCCAAGAGGTATGCCTTTGCTACATGGCGTGTGCATGGAGCATGTGGGGAGAGAAGATTCCTGACTCCCACCGGGAAGATGATCCAGCAAAAGAACCTACTGGAGGCCGCATGGACCCTGCAAGAAGCAGCCGTGACCCATTGTTCCGGACATCAGAAAAGAAACTAGAGGGCAGATGAAACCACTTGTGCAGCTACACAACAAGCAGGGCCAGCCTTGACATTGATTCTACTAGGCTCCCTGCTTCCAAAGGACCCTGGATACAGTAAGGAGAAATAAGATGGGCAAGAGATTAGGACTAGAGACTAAATAGATTTTACAGAAGTAAAATCAGAGACTTTTGGGTATAAGTACTTGCTGATATTTATAGACACATTTTCAAGTTGGGTAGAGGTTTAACCAATAAAGTCTGAGGGGGCATAGATGGTGAGCAAGAAAATTTTAGATAAAACAGTGCCCAGGTGGAGAGTTCCCTCTCACCATTGGTTCTGGTAAGCAGACATTCACTGTTTTTGTGTCTCAGTTAGTGACCCGAGAAATGGGAACAAATTGGAAATTTCATTATGCTAACGAGCCCCATATCCCTGGGCAGGTAGAGAGATAAATTAGACCTTAAAGGAGACTTTAACTAAATTAACCCTTGAAACTGGCAGGGGATGGGTATCGCTCCTGGCTCAGGCCCTTCTGAGAGTACACTGTCTCCCATTGTAAACAAACTGTCTCCCTTTGAAATGGTTTTTGGCAGACTGCTGCTGTCATGATCTGTGATGCTCTTGTCTCTGATCTATCCCACAACTGTTACCAAGTTCTTACAGATCTCCAGCCTATATTGCAGGACAATTAGAATGCTGTGCTACAAGCCTTTGGGAAGGACCCTGTCACCTGCTGCCTGCTCCACAAGGCACACCCAGTGAGAAAGACCTTATATTGTGATCCTGAGTACACCAACTGCTGCAAAGGTTGCCGGAAAGTGCCACTAGATTCATCACACTCCTTTGAAGAGGACAGTTGCTGATCCCACTGACCCAAAAGAAAAAAAAAAAAAGATGAAGATGAATCAAAGATTTGATTCTCGGCTAAGACAAGTGGGGAATGTAAAAGGCAGTAGCCTTGAAATTCCCTTTTTATGCAGTTGTCTGTTAAGTGCTTTTAGTATGCCTTGCTGAGTGAAGTAGAAAAATTCCTTGCCCCTTCCCCCTTGAATAAACAGGACCTAACCAGTGAAGGCCACCCATTGTTCGAAGGACCCTGCCTGGGGACAAGCCTTATCAGGACCTTTGAACAGACTTTGTGGTGTGCTGCCTACCGGATGGGTGGTCATAGCCGATGGCAGGAGGATGTGCCTGGTTGAATTCTATTGGTTGTGTGATCTTACTATATTTGAAACTAGCCCGCGCTTTGCTTTGGATGGATCTTGCCTTTTGCTAAGTTTGAAATGATTGGATCTTGTGTTTGCTATAGCCTGTTATTGGATGTAGGTTGATAAGGTGATGTGCTCCCCCTCCCTGAGTGTAGTCTGAATTCCTATAAATTGTATGGTTTGAGCCCTGTTCGGGGTCGAGTTTGGTAGACTAACACCAGTCACCATCTCGGCCCGGATTGCAATTCGTTAATAAACATCTTTGCTTCCTTACAGTGGATGGTGGTTTGATTTATGCTCGCTAACACCACTGATGGTGAATCGAGCAGCTTCATCAACTGCTATATGTGTTTCTTGTAGGCAGATAACATCTGCCTGATGCTGTATCGCCAATTGACCAATAAGAACGCGTTTGGCAAAGGACAGCCCCTCAACATTAAGTTGGAGGACTCGGAAGAGCAGGACCAACAGCTTGAAAGCTGTCAGGAGCTGCTTGTTGCTGGCTTTGAAAGTGACTGGGATCCATGTGGATTCAGTTGGCTAGGAAGGATCGTCAGTTTCTCCAATGAATGGGTACTCACGAGATGCACCACGGGAAGGTGGATCCAATGCATCCCAGTGCTTTGGTTAAAAAGTAATACTAGGTGGTCCAGGAGGTGGTGCAGTGGTAAAGCTTTGGACTCTCAAGCATGAGGTCCTAAGTTCGATCCCCGGTAGCACATGTGCCAGAGTGATGTCTGGCTCTTTCTTTCTCCTCCTATCTTTCTCATAAATAAGTAAAAAAAAAAAAAAATCTTAAAAAAAAAAGTAATACTAGGGGGCCGGGCAGTGGCGTGTTAAGCAGCTACGGCACAAGGACAGGTTTAAAGATCGAGAGTTCAAGCACCAGGTTCCACACCTGTGGAGTCTCTTAAGAAGCGGTGAAGCAGGTCTGCAGGTGTCTATCTTTCTCTCTCCCTCTCTGTCTTCCCCTCCTCTCTTGATTTCTTTCTGTCCTATTCAACAACAATGACAACAATTATAAACAACAAGGGCAACAAAAGGGAAAAAATGGCCTCCAGGAGCAGTGGATTCAAGTGTATGCACCAAGCCCCAGTGATAACCCTGGAGGCAAAATAGTAATAATAATAATAAGAAGAACAAGAAAAAGAAAGAAAAGAATATTACATCTCAGCAAGGTACTATTTTATCTGCCTTTTGGGTCCTTGCATGCAGGTATTTATCTTTCTCTCCACTTCTCTGTCTTCTCCTCCTCTCTCAATTTCTCTCTGTCCTACCCAAAGACAACAACAACAAAATGGAGAAAATGGCCTCCAGGAGCAGAGGATTCATAGTGCAGGCACTGAGCCCCAGCAATAACCCTGGGGCTTATATATATAACTTTAAGTGAAAAAGATGGGAGGGACTAGAGAACATTTACACAACTGAGAGAGCAATTGACTCTGCAAGAAAGAAGGTGAAAATGGAGACCTGTGTGTGTGTGTGTGTGTGTGTGTGCTGGCAGTCCCTACCATTGCTGCTCTGCAGTGAGGGCAAAGGTCTCTTCCTTTCTATGTCACACTTACACCTGTTACTACATTCAAATGTCCTTCCTTTTTTCCTCTTCTCTCTCTAGGTCCTGATGGAATTGGAGTTCAGAGCCCTCTTGTTACCTTCTGCTATCATTTCTCCCCTTCTGTGGATATGGACCAACATTCTTTTTATTTTTTATTATCTTTGTTGAACAGCCAGAAATCGAGAGGGAAGGGGGTGATAGAGAGGGAGACAGAGAGACACCTGCAACACTGCTTCACCACTTGCAAAGCTTTCCCTCTGCAGGTGGAGACCAGGAGCTCAAACCCAGGTCCTTGTGCATTGTAATATGTGCACTCAACCAGGTGCGCCACCACCTGATCTGACTTGCAATTGCTTCTTTTCTGGACATGGGTGTTGGCAGGTCAATCCTTATCCCAGCCTGTTTCTATCTTTCTCTGGAGAGGTAAGGTTCTGAGATATATTGGTGAAATCTTTGATTTTTTTTTTTTTTTTTTTTTTTTGTCTGATAGAAGGACAGACACAGAGACAAAGAAATCACAGCATCAAAGCTTCCTTTAGTGTAGTGTGGATGGACACAAACCTGGGCTGTGCATTGGCAAGGCAAGAAAACTATTAAAGTGAGTTAACTTGCCAGGCGTTCTTGATTTAGAGTGTGTGTAGGGGTGGGGTGGGGGAGGGAGGGGAGAGAAATTAGCCAGGGCACTGCTCTGGCATACACAACACCAGGAATTGAACCCAGGACTTCACACATGTAAACTTTGTCTTCTATTCCTGTGCTTTACTCTCTGGGATACTTTTAAAAAAAAAATTTATTTCTTTATTGGGGAATTAATGTTTTACATTCAACAGTAAATACAATAGTTTGTACATGCATAACATTGCCCAGTTTCCCATTTTCTGGGATACTTCTTGAGTCACCGGCTCCCTGGTTTTCATCTTTCCTTTTCTGTTAAAGGGAAATAGTACTGATAGAACCTTGTCATCATGTAGGGTTGCTGTAAGGGTTAAATTAATATTTAGAGAGCACCAGGCAGCCTGGGAGATGACTCAGCAGGTAGAGTACTGGACTTGCAAGTGTGAGGTCATGTGTGTGACATCGTATGTGTCAGAGTTGCGCTCTGGCTTTCTTTCTCTCATAAATAAACATTTTCTTAGACAACAAAAAAGGGACTGGCAGTGGTGCACCTGATTATGTGCATAAAGTACTAAGCATAAGGATCCTACTTCGAGTCCTGGCACCCCACCTGCAATGGGTGCCGGGGGCCAGCCCCAGCAGGTTATTAGGGTGAGCCTGAAGGAGGAGGGGTGTCAGCGAAGAATGAAGAATGAGAGACGAGTGAGTAGATGCTGAATCAAGCTCAAACAGACATCCCTGTCATATTTATGCAGAACTTTATTTTTATAGTCTCATAAGGCTTAGATCATTCAAACAAAAATCACCAAGGTATTGATTATTAAAACAAAAATGACCAAGGCTTTGATTATTGAAACAAAAATCACCAAGTAAGAACAGCACAGGTAGGGAACACCTCCTGCATTGTGGAACATTTACATTTCAGGGGCACTTTTTTTTTTTTCTCTCCTTTTTTTATTTGGGCGTACATGATTTACAATACAGGTTCGGTCAGATGGTTACAACTTCTCATTTCATCAAGAAAGATGTCTGTAAATCACTCTCACCCCCAAGTCAGGCCTATCATCTAGGACCAGGACTGAGAACTCAGGAGTGGATCCATGTCTCTCCCAGTTTTCCTTCCCCTGAGACCTTTTGGTGCAATACCCAAAACCAGCCCTGATTTTACCGCATGTTCCTCAGGGGCACTTTCTGCCCTAGAGATCACATTACCTTTTCTGTGTCTTTTGTTTTTCCTGTACCTGTGTGCTAGGCAAATGTCCTATTGATTAAGATTAATATTCTACCTTTTATGCCATTCTCTTGGCCCTATGCATCAGAAGACAATGGTTTATAGAAAGTTCAAGCTTGTTATGTTTCTAGGGGCCTTAAACAAATCAAGCAGCCCATTTTTCACCAAATCTGTTCCATTGTTTGATCAAGGAGTTTTGTTTTATTTTTGTCCCAAGTTAAACTCTCTAGCTAGAGTCCATCCTCTGTGTATGCTCACTATGTGACCTAGGTTCTTGTGTACTCTTCCTGCATAAGGAGGTGGGAGCATAGTGGTGGATGGTAGATTAAAAGGCCCATTGTATCTAGGCAGGTACCATAACTTTCCATTAATTATTTATGTCATGTAAGCTGGCCCCTCCACTGTGGGAACCACCAATCTTTCTCTATATTTTAGGGGGAATACTAAAGGAAGCAGTGTAGATAAAGGGGAAAACATTTTTTCCTATTGGGGCCTCCTGAAAAATTCTGCATTACTGATATTGCTTGTTCCATTATGATAAATCTTACAGAGTGCAGTGCAGGTTTTGTCATTATTTTTGTCATTTGGTCAGGCTCTTGGCCATAGGTAAATATTATTAAGACCACACAGAGCTTAATCATGGCAAAAGGCGAGATGGTTTCAGTTTGGCCTGGAGAGTCCAGCCGTGCTGAACTTCCTGCGAAGCTGGTACCGTGTCAAGCAGCTCGCATAGCAGCGCCTGCACCAAATGGGGACTCTTTACAAGCCCTGAAGCAAGTCTGCAGTTGTCTATCTAATAAATGGGAGAAAAATGGCCACTAGGAGCAGTGGATTTGTAGTGCCAGCACTGAGTCCCAGCGATAATCCTAGAGGCAGGCATACACACACACACACACACACACACACTAAATAAAATAAAAAAAGAAAAAAAAGATTTGAAGGATACTTTATTTTATTTATTTATTTTTTATTTTTATTTATTTTATTTTATTTATTTATTCCCTTTTGTTGCCCTTGTTGTTTTATTGTTGTAGTTATTATTGTTGTTGTCGTCGTTGTTGGATAGGACAGAGAAACGGAGAGAGGAGGGGAAGGCAGAGAGGGGGAGAGAAAGATAGACACCTGCAGACCTTCTTCACTGCCTGTGAAGCGACTCCCCTGCAGGTGGGGAGCCGGGGTTCAAACCGGGATCCTTATGCCAGTCCTTGTGCTTTGCGCCACCTGTGCTTAACCCGCTGCACTACAGCCCGACTCCCCTATTTTTTATTTTTGAGAGAGAAGTAGCGAAAGACACAAAGAGAAACATCAGAGCACTGCTCAGATCTGGTTTATGGTGGTGTGGGAGATTGAACCTGGGACTTCGGAGCCTCAGGCATAACCATTATACTGTCTATACCCCCCACCCTTGAAGGATACTTTGAATGGTGCTTGATACATAGAAAGTGTAATAAGTACTTGTTCAACTAGAGAAGTCATTACATTCCAGAGAGAGAGTTTCTTTCTTTCTTTCTTTCTTTCTTTCTTTCTTTCTTTCTTTCTTTCTTTTTTCAGAGAGAGAGAGGTTCTAATTTGCAGTATAGCATGTCATGGGCTCCTTCCACCCACTCCCCTTTCACCAGAGCACTGCTGAACTCTGGGTTATAGTGGTGCGGGGAATTGAACCTGGGACTTCAGAGCCTCAGGCATGATACTCTTTTTGCATAACCATTACACTATCTCTTCTACCCTCTCTCCCTTTAAAAAGATTTTTTTCCCTTTTATAGCATTTTATCACATCTAAATTTTGATGCAAAGGTATTAATTTTGGGAGGGGGTACTTTACCAGTACTAGTCTTTTTACCCCATCTAAGTGAAGGACATTATTGGACTTCCAAGAGACTGTCTATTTGGCAGATAGCATGACCTTTATGAGGGAGTAAGAACAGGGATGGTGGAACAGCTCAACTGGATAGTGTGCTGCTTTGCCATGTATATGACCGAGGTTCAAGTCTAGCTCCTGTCACATTGGAGGGGGCTTTGGTACTGTAATCTCTCGCTAATTAAAACAAACAAACAAACAAACAGACAAACTATACACAAGAAGACTGGTTCAAGTCCCAGGTCCCCACCTGCAGGGAAAGTTTCATGAGATGTGAAACAGGTCTGTAAGTACCTTTCTCTCCTTATCTTCCCATGCACTTTTTAATTTCTCTTGGTCCTATCAAGTAAAAAGAAAAGAAAAAAAAAAGAAAGGAAAGGGGGGGGGTAGATGGCATAATGGTTATGCATAGAGACTTTCTTTTTATTTTTTTAATTTAATTAAATTAATTAATTTATTTTTTGAGAGAGAGAGACACACACACTCACAGAGAAACACCAGAGCACTGCTCAGGTGCTGGTGGTGTTTGTGGGGGGATTGAACCTAGGATTTAGGAGCCTCAGGCATGAGAGTCTGTTTGCATAACCATTGTGCTGTTCCCCCCCCCCCCACCCACAAAGAGACTTTCGTGCCTGAGGCTCCAAAGTTCCAGGTTCAATCCCTCACACTACCATAAACCAGAGCTAAGTAGTACTCTGGTTCTTCTTCTAGTGTTTGCCCTTCTTCTGTAGCCAGTCAACAGCGTCAGGTTGAGCCTGATGTAAAGTTTCGAGACCTCCTTTGAATCTGGAGAGGTGGCAGTTGTTGACTATGTGGGTCATAGTCTGTCTGGAGCCGCAGGAGCAGTTCGGGTCATCTCTGGCTCCCCAGCGATGGAACATAGCGGCGCACCGGCCATGGCCTGTTCGATAGCGATTGAGGAGGGCCCAATCATAATGTGCTAGGTCAAAGCCGGGTTGACGCTTGCAGGGGTCTGTGGTGAGGTGTTTGTTCTTTACCTCAGCTGACTGCCAACTCTGTTTCCAAGAGTCTGGAACAGAGAAGTTCAGTGTAGGTGTAGGGGACCAGATTGGGTGACGAGACGTCAAGCGTTGGACAGGGTGGGCGAAGATATCCGCGTATATTGGCAGGTCCGGTCGGGCGTAGACGTGGGAAATGAACTTAGATGATGCCGCATCCTGACGAATATCTGGCGGGGCGATGTTGCTAAGAACTGGCAGCCATGGAACCGGGGTGGAATGGATGGTTCCAGAAATTATCCTCATGGAGGAATATAATTTGGAATCGACCAAGTGGACATGGGGGCTACGGAACCATACTGGGGCACAGTATTCTGCAGTGGAATAGCATAATGCCAGAGATGATGATCATAGTGTGGAAGCGCTCGCGCCCCATGAGGAGCTGGCCAGTCTTGCAATGATGTGATTCCTCTCGCCCACCTTTGCTGCAGTTTTTATGAGATGTTCGTGAAATGACAGGGTGCGATCGAGAGTAACACCAAGATAGACTGACTGGGCTTCATGCCGGATTCTCGTATCGCCAAGCTGCACATTAAGCTCACGAGGCATGGTGTAGATGGAAAACGGATGATACCGTTTTTGCAGTGCTAGGGATTAGTCGCCATTTTTTACAGTAATCAGATATCAGAGACATGTCTTTCGTGAGTGTTTCCTTGAGGATGTCAAACTTGGATGCCTGAGTTGCACAGCAGATGTCATCAGCGTAGATGAACTTCCTTGAAGAAGTTTCTGGGAGATCATTGATGTAAATATTAAATAGCGTAGGAGCCAGAACAGAGCCCTGGGGGAGGCCACTTGAGACAAGTCTCCATCTGCTAGACTTGTCACCCAGATGCACCCGGAATCTTCTGTTTTGGAGAAGAAACGATAATAGTGTTGGCCACCCATGGAGGCAGGCATCTTGAGATCTTGACTAGGAGACCATGGTGCCAGACCGTGTCATAGGCTGCTGTGAGATCAACAAAGACAGCACCCGTCTTTAAATTCTTCTGGAATCCATTTTCAACGTAAGTTGAGAGGGCCAGGGCTTGTTCGCAGGTAGATCTTCCTGGGCGGAAACCAGCTTGGGCGGGTGATAGGAATTTCTCTGTAAGAGGAGAAATTCGTGACAGAAGCAGCCTCTCAAGGAGTTTGTAACACACGGAGAGGAGAGAAATTGGTCTATAGCTGGCGGCCAGTGTTGGGTCTTTCTTTGGTTTCAAAACTGCTATTATCTTCGCATGACGCCAAACTTTGGGCTTAGATTTGGATTCCAAGAAGTGGGACAGGAATGTAGTGAGCCACTTCTTTGCTGCAGGGCCCAAGTTAAGAATGAGTTCTGGGGTGATGTTATCATAGCCAGCAGCCGTTCCTCTTCAAAGCGTCTTCCAGTTCAGACAGTGTAAAGGGAGAGAGTTTTGGAGATGGACAAGATAAACGGAAGTGGGATGACCACTCATGGGAAATTTCTCTTTTCCAGGCTGGGTTGATCTTAGCACGTCCAACTTGAGTTAGGTGACTGGCCACTGAGTCTGGAGATACGGGAGGATGGGAGACGGGAGAGGGTTGGCTACCGGCACCCAGTCTGTGAAGAAGCTTCCAGGCCTTCCTACTTGAGTGGGTGAAGTTCAGACTTTCCATGAGTTGTTGCCAGCGTGCTTGGCGTGCTGCATCCAGGGAGGCAATGAGATGGTCAGCCACATCTGGGTTGCCCGACTCATCATACTGCTTTAGTAGTTGCTCGCATTCAGCATCAAGACAAGGCATATAGTTAGCACGTCTCCCATGAGGAATGGCTTGGGAAGCTGCTTTGAGGATGGCTTGGCGGAAGCGCCTGTAGGAATCTTCAGAGGGGATAGAGTTAATTGGAATTTCAGGAATAGATTTGTTGGTAAGATCACTGAACAGACACCAGTTTGCTTTCCGAAAGTTCCATCTTAATAAAAATTTAAAGATTTTAAGTCTCCTCTGAGACCTACCTTCCTTCCTCCCTCCCTCCCTTCCCTCCCTAACTTCCTTCTCTCCCTCCCCCCTCCCTTTCCTCCCTCTCTCCCTCCCTCCCCCCTCCCTTTCCTCCCTCTCTCCCTCCCTCCCTCCCTCTCTCCCTCCCTCCCTTCCTTCCATCTTTCCCAACTGAAAAAATTATAGGGGTAGAGACACAGAGGAAGAGAGAGACAGAGATCCAGGGCAGGTTTATTGAGATGAAACCTGTGAGGGATAGACAATGGAGTCAGACCCTTACAGACTAGGAAGCTTTATATCTGGGTGAAGGGGGAAGAGAAGGGAATAAGGGGAGAGGCTGTATATAGGAAGGGTGGGTGGTCAGGTGTTGTAACCGGGGTGAGAGCAGAGGTCTGCCTGAGGTGGCTCCATTACACCAACTAGGTCACTCTGCCCCTAGCTGCATCCTGGTTTTGTTTTGAGACCAGAGTCACAGTGGCTATCTTGTCCTGGCTCTATCTCATTTTTGTGGCAGTCAGTTCCTCATTCTGGGGAGGTTTCTCCCCTTCCTTCCTTCCTCCCTCCCTCCCTTCCTTTCAAATTTTATTAATTTATTCATAGGATAGAGACAGAGAAATTGAGGTTGAAGGAGGAAACAAAGAGAGAGGGAGGGAGGGAGAGAGTGAGAGAGAGAGAGAAAGAGAGAGAGAGAGAGAGACAGACCTGCAGCCCTGCTTCACCACTTTTAAGGCTTCCCCCCTGCAGGTGGGGACCAGAGGCTTGAACCTGGGTCTTTGTGCATGATAGCATGTTTGTTCAGCCACTTGGTTGGTCTTTTCTTCTTCTCTCTCTCTCTTTCTTTCTTTCCCCCTCTCTTTTCATTTCCTCTTCCTAGAGCACTGCTTAGTTCTAGCTTATGGTTGTGCTGAGGATCAAACATAGAGGTTTGGAGTCTCAGGCATGAAAATCTTTTTTGTGTCACCATTATGTTATCTCCCCAGCCCTTCCTGAGACTTTCTATTGAATTCTCCTTAATGCACACAGGGCCTCATTTACCCCAGAACCAAGTGGAAACAACAACACCCCAGGAGTCTTTCAAAGCTGAACCATTCTCTCTGACCCAAAGAGACAGATGTCAAGTGGGCCCCTGGAAGAGACTGATGGTTTTTCTAAAAAACTAGCCCTCCTGAGCAAAGGCTCTGGGTCTGGGGGAAAGTCTGTCTGTCTGTGTGGGCTATTCTGACAGACATTCAGAAAGGAGGATCTTGGGACTTTTTCAATGAGCCCACTGTCTGGGTTCTGTCTCAGTAGGACAGGCCCATACCCCTCCTTTCATACTCACCAGACTTGCTCCTGGGCCTTTCAGGCGTCAGAGGTCCTGGGCAGGGATTTGCTGCTCTCCCCACTCAGAGCCTCCCAGATAATGTTGTCTGAGCTGCACTTTGAAATTGGTCTGATCTGCTGGGAAAGGGGGATTCTGTCCACCACAATAAGGGAAATGTAATCCCTCCCCAGGGGCCTGGATTCTTTTCTTTTCCTCCCAGGACTGAGTGCTGCTGCCTCCCCTCCCCAAGGCCTGGCTTGTACCTCCCAGAGCTACTGCTGGGTTGGAGGGGGCCAGGGGTCCCCAAGCGCCAGTGGGGGCATGAGATATGCCCCTCTGGTGCTGTAGCTGGGTTGGAATTCTCCCCACCTGACTGACTTGCTGAGTTACTTAGTTTTGTGAGCTTTGATCCTTCATTTGTTAAGTGAAGACAGTAATTCCAGTTATACTCAGTTGCTGTAGAAGGGTGAGAAGTGGAGAGATGGGGGAAGGGGCACAGGGGGAAAGCCCTCCACCACTCAGGCTTCTTTTTTTTTTTTTTTTTTTTTTTTCAGGCTTCTTTTCTGGCTGCCTGAGCAACTGTTTGGTAGTCTTCCCAGTGGCGCAGGACTGGGAAGCGTTGGACTCTCAAGCATGAGGTTCTGAGTTTGATCCCTAGCATCACACATGCCAGAGTGATAGTCTGGTTCTCTCTCTCTCTCTTTTCCCTCCTCTCTCCACCATCATTTAATGTGTAGGAGAAAAAAAAGTACATATTTAGGACCTGAAAGGTGGCAGTTCAGTGGGTAGAGCACATACTTGACTTTACTAGTCTTTGCTTGGGTTTGAAAGCTAAAAGAGAGGTGAATAAAAATATTGGGAAGGTGGTGTCAGAGTTGAGGATAAGGTTAGAAAACTGGATTAGCTGGATTAGTAGCTCCCAAACTTGAAGAAAATCTATGAATAAAATGAACTCTTGGGGGCGGGGGTAGATAGAATAATGGTTATACAAACAGACTGTCATGCCTGAGGCTCCGAAGCTCCAGGTTCAATCCCCTGTAACACCACAAACCAGAGCTGAGCAGTGCTCTGGTTAAAAAACAAACAAATAAACAAACAAACAACTGTTGGGAGTCGGGAGGTAGCGCAGCGGGTTAAGCGCACGAGGCACAATAACACAAGGACCTGCATAAGGATCCTGGTTGGAGCCTCTGGCTCCCCACCTGCAGGGGGAGTCACTTCACAAGCGGTGAAGCAGGTCTGCAGGTGTCTGTCTTTCTCTCCCCCTCTCTGTATTCCCCTCCTTTCTCCATTTCTCTCTGTCCTATCCAACAACAACAATAATAACTACAACAATAAAACAACAAGGGCAACAAAAGGGAATAAATAAATAAATATTAAAAAAACACAAAACTGTTTACCCATCAACCTGACCCAGGGCTCATATCTGTCCATATTTAGCACAGGAGTGTAACCTCTGAGTCCCTGTCCATCTGAGCTCACAGTCTATGGTCACAGCTGGGCACATTCCAGGCTGCATTCATTTCAGGACCAGTCTTTTTTGAGTGGCAGAATAGGAGTGACCTCTCTCTCCCTCTCCTCTTTCAGTTTCTCTTCGTATTATTAAATAAAAATAAATGAATAAAAATTAAAAAAGAGAGAAACCAAGTATCAAAACAATTTTGGGGGGGCAAGAGGATATACATTTGTGAGGACCTGGGTTCACTGCTCAGCACACATTAAAAACACATCGGGACCGGATGGTAGCTCAGCGGGTTAAGTGCACATATCGCAAAGTGCCAGGACTAGTGTAAGGCTCACGGTTCGAGCCTCAGGCTCCCCACCTGCAGTGGGGTCACTTCACAAGCCATGAAGCAGGTCTGCAGGTGTCTTTCTCCCCCACCTCTGTCTTCCTCTCCTCTCTTGATTTCTCTCTGTCCTATCCAACAGCAGCAACAACAAGGGCAACAAAATGGAAAAAATGGCCTCCAGGAGCAGTGGATTTGTAGTGCAGGCACTGAGACCCAGCAATAACCCTGGAGGAAAACAAACAAATAAACAAAAAGCATATCTGAGGGCAGAACACCCAGTTGAGCACACATGTTATAATGCACAAGGACCCAGGTTCAAGCCCCAGTCCTCACCTGCAGGCGGAAGGGGAATCATCTTCCTGCCTGAGCAGTGATGCCAGGGTCTCTCTGTTTCTTTCCCTCTCTATCTTACCTCCCCTCTCAGTTTCTCTATCTCTATCCAATAAATAAAAAGTCAAATTAATTAAAACTAAAAACAACATTTGATTACATACTTATGGGGAATTTGCTTGGTTGTAGGTCTTAGAGTAAATGAGCACGACTGACAGTTTATATCCAGGATCTCGGAAGAGGGGACTCATGAGATGAAATTCAGATTCTCAAGCTAGGTCTCCCCACAAAGGTCATTTCTGGGGAAGAGCCTAAGTCTGGGAAGACTTCAAGGGAGTGGGAACAGAGCTCTGAGTTTCACAGGGCACTGATTGACTTTAGCACTTAGCGTGGTGAAAAGTGTTGAACAGAATTTGCTGTGGATATTTGAGGGAGGTTCGTCCTTCAAAGACATAATGACTAACACAAGACAGATCTTCTCCCCCCCCTCCTAGGAATGAATCCTTCCCCCTCCCTTTCTTATTTTTTAATTTTTAAAAAAATATCTTTATTGGGGGATTAATGTTTTACATTCGACAGTAAATACAATAGTTTGTACATGCATAACATTTCTCAGTTTTTCACTACAATCCCCACTAGGTCCTCTGTCATCCTTTTTGGACCTGTATTTTCCCCCCACCCCCGCCACCCACCCCAGAGTCTTTTACTTTGGTGCAATATATTTTTTTATATTTATTTTTCTTTTTGTTGCCCTTTTTTACTGCCCCTGCGGCTACAGACAGACTATGACCCACATAGTCAACGACTGCCACCTCTCCAGATTCAAAGGAGGTCTCAAAACTTTACATCAGGCTCAACCTGATGCTGTTGACTGGCTACGGAAGAAGGGCAAACGCTAGAAGAAGAAGAATTGTTGTTGTAGTTATTACTGTTGTTATTGCTGTTGTTGCTGTTGGATAGGACAGAGAGAAATGGAGAGAGGAGGGGAAGACAGAGGGAGAGAGAAAGACATCAGCAGACCTGCTTCACTGCCTGTGAAGCGACTCCCCTGTAGGTGGGGAGCTGGGGGATTGAACTCCCCCTCTGTTGTTTTTGCCGGGCTGGCTTCACGGGCGGGTAACAGACAACCTGGGACTTATGGCTGGGTTTTACGCAGTATCTCTTTATTCATGCAGGACGTAGCGCAATCTATACCAAGCTAAGCTAAACTAAAACTACAAACAATCTTGTCCTTATAAATATATATGTCCCATTAGGGTGGGAACAGGATGTGACGCAGAGAGGGTGGAGAGAAAAGTGACTGGTGAAAATCAGGGTATGACTCTCTCCCTTTACACTGTCTGAATTGGAAGACGCTTTGAAGAGGGTTAAACTGGGAACAGCTGCTGGCTATGATAACATCACCCCAGAACTCATTCTTATCTTGGGCCCCGTGGCAAAGAAGTGGCTCACTACATTCCTGTCCCACTGCTTGGAATCCGAATCTATGCCCAAAATTTGGCGTCGTGCGAAGATAATAGCAGTTTTGAAACCAAAGAAAGACCC